>NC_073303.1:68661058-68871058 GCF_027595985.1 Sorex araneus
AATGCGGGGTTTCACCTAATAACTCCTGGTTCCCAATCAATTCTATTCACACTCACACATCTGCACACATAAAGCCACTTGAGCCACAAGCTGTGGGGTCCTGACATGATGACAGAGCCACCAGCTGGCGGGGCACTCCACTGAATTGGGGACACAAACCCCATTTTCCTATGTAAATTGGCCTGCACGCAGCTCGGGCCCCCAACAAAAGGGGACGGCCTTTAAATGGGGCCATCTGGCCGTGTGTCCCCCACCCCACCCCCACCCGCCCCAGTGACACCTTTGGGATGGGGGGGAGGGACAGGGAGCGCGCAGGGATCTTCTGGGGGCCGGGCGGGAAGGTAAGCACAGCTGCCACCCGACCCCGCGGGGCCCGCTGCAGAGGTTGGGGGGTGGTCTTAAGCCCCGAGGCCTGGGGCGCCCGGAGGTCTCACCCCGCACTCCCGGGACCCGAGGGCACGCTTTGTTCTCGCGCCCCGAGGGGTGCGGCGCCAGCGCCCAGGGCAGAGTCGCTGCTGCGAGCGGGGCCCAGGGTAGCTCCCGCCCCGCGGCCAGCAGCCCCCCGCGCCTCCATAGCAACCGCGGGGAGCCCGGCCCGGAGGGCGGGGGCAGGGGAGGAAGGAGGGGCGCGGGGAGGCGGGGGGGGGGGGAGAGAGTGGTAGGGAGGGAGGAGGGGCGCGGGGAGGAGGGGAGAGAGGAGTGGTAGGGGAGGAAGCAGGGGTGCCGGGAGAGGAGCGGTAGGGGAGGAAGGAGGGGCACGGGGAGGGGGAGAGGCGTGGTAGGGGAGGAAGGAGGTGAGCAGGGAGAGAGGAGTTGTACGGAAGGAAGGAACGCCGGGAGCAGGGGAAAGGAGAGTTGTAGGGGAGGAAGGAGAGGTGCAGGGAGGAGGGGGAGAGAGGAGTGGTAAGGGAGGAAGGCGGTGAGCAGGGGAGAGGAGCTGCGGGGGTGGAAGGAGGCGATCGGGGAGCAGGGAAAAGGGGAGCTGTGGGGTAGAAGGAGGCGCGCAGGGAGGAGGGAAAAGGGGAGCTGTAGGGGTGGAAGGAGGGGCGCAGGGAGGAGGGAAAAGGGGAGCTGTAGGGGTGGAAGGAGGGGCGCAGGGAGGAGGGGGAGCGGAGTTGCGGGGGGTGGCAGGGAGAGCTCGGGGAGGAGGGAAGAGCATTGCCACGGGGGAGGAACGTGGGTGCGGGGTAGAGAGAAGAGGGGCGTAGGGGAGATCCGGGGGGAGTCGGGGCCGGGAGGAACCGGAGCGAGGGCCACGGAGCCGGGCGGGGACGTGCGGGCAGGGCGCGGGGAGCCGGCAGGGGTGGGGGGAAAGGGGAAAGGGAGGGGGCGGGGAGGGGCCCGGAGTTGGGGCGCCCTGATCCCGGCCTGGGTGCCCGGCGGGGCGGGTGGGCTGGGCAGCCGCGGGGAGCACCTCCCGGCCGGCCGCGTCCCCCCTCCCACGCGCCCGGGGGTGGGGGGTTGCACCCGCGGAGCGTTTGGGGGTTCGGAAAGGAGGGGTGCGAGGGGGGCTTTTACAGTCAGTGCCCGCCGCCCCCCAAACCCGCCACGTGTCTCGTGGCAGAGGGTGTAGGTCCCCGGTCCGGCTCTGATCTCAAGCAGAAAATTAAAAACGAAAGAGACTTGGGCGCGCCGGGCGCGGGCACGGCGGCTGGCACGGGGCATCTCCTGCGCCGGGCGCGGACCAGCCGCGCTCTCCAGGGTCCCCGAAACTGACCCGCGGCTCGGAGGGCGCGTTCTGTGATATGGCTTAACGGTGTGTCGGGAGGGGGGGGAAACACCACCTATTTATTCTCAGCCGAGTGTTCCAGAAGGTACCAGTACGTGTACGGTTTATCTTATTCCTTTTTTAATATGTAAAAAGAAAAATATGCTCTTGGACGTTCCCAGCTAATATGGCCTATGGGAAAATGAAAATAACCCTAATTGAAAAAACAGTGCTCACCATAAATAGGCCGAGTCTTCTGGCAGGGAATGTTTTTGCGGGGGGTGGGGTGGGGTGAAAAGAACAATCACGTGTAAGATTGTCCCTGTTTCCTAAAACAAAGATCAGAAGAATCCTCTCAAGACTTAAACGTTTCATATATATATAATATATGTATATATTATTGATATATATTCTGGACTTTTGTTTTATTGTTTGTTCTGAGGATGCGAAGGTGCAACTGTCGTTTTTAGCTCTCACTCCAAGAACTTCTGGAGTTTTTTGACCTCCCAGATTAGGTGCTGATCTCAAAGAAACAGGGAAATGTGCAGGAGGCTTCTGTTGCTTCCGTAACCCAGTTGCTCCCGCTCCATTTTTGACCAAAATGAAGAGGTGAAACCTAGACAATGTCCAGCTAGATATACAAAGCAGTGTTTATGTATCTTCAATTAAAAAATGAATCTATTCTTAGCTTCTCAACTACTTGATAGCTCTTTTTTTTTAGGGCTCCATGAATTCTAGGCATCATTTGAAGCAATTTATTAGATATTAGCATATACCTAATCTTCTTTAAGAAGGAGGATACCGCTGACGCCCGTGGATGAGAGACAGGTCTAGAGAGGAGAGAAACTGACTGTCACTGTCACTTAGATGGGGATGAAGAGCCCCTGCCAGGTGGCCCCTGCAGCCTGTCCCTCCCCCTCCCTAGGAACTGCCCTGACTGGTCTGCAGCCTGTGAATGTCACAAGGGTGGGGGGAGCACTGGTTATGAATTAATTGAGTTTCTCAATCTCATCCAGTTTTTCTGGCAATAGGTAGCCATGTAGGTCCAAGAGTCCTTAACTTCTTTCTGCCCTTTCTTTCCCTTCTCTCCCTCCCTCCCTCCCTCCCTCCCTCCCTCCCTCCCTCCCTCTCTTCCTCCCTCCCTTCTTCCCTTTCTTTCTTTCTTTCTTTCTTTCTTTCTTTCTTTCTTTCTTTCTTTCTTTCTTTCTTTCTTTCTTTCTTTCTTTCTTTCTTTCTTCCTTCCTTCCTTTTTCTCTTCCTTCCTTCCTTTCTTTCTTTCTTTCTTTCTTTCTTTCTTTCTTTCTTTCTTTCTTTCTTTCTTTCTTTCTTTCTTTCTTTCTCTCTTTCTTTTCTCCCTCCCTCCCTCCCTCCCTCCCTCCCTTCCTTCCTTCCTTCCTTCCTTCCTTCCTTCCTTCCTTCCTTCCTTCCTTCCTCCCTTCCTTCCTTCCTTCCTTCCTTCCTTCCTTCCTTCCTTCCTTCCTTCCTTCCTTCCTTCCTTCCTTCCTTCCTTCCTTCCTTTGTCTTTCTTCCTGTCTGTCTCCCTTCCCTCCTCCTCCCCTCCTTCCCTTTGTTTTCTTTTGGGACCACATTTGGAGTTTCTCAGGGCTTACTCTGGCTCTGTGCTTGGGAATCACTCCTGGCAGTGCTCAGGGAGTGCCTGGGCCAGCCGCATGCAAGGCGAACACCCTACCTGCTGCCGCACTATCTCTCCGGCCCAGCTTGTTGATCTTATTTTATTCTGTACTATCTTCCCAGCCCCTTAATTTTTTTTATTTTTAAAGTGTCCCTCTAATCTATATACGATAGTGTGAACCTCGGAAATACAGAGCGCTGGCAATCCAACATCCAAATCCAAGCACATATTGTTAATGTGGCGTCACACAAGTATTTAGGAATGCAGCGATATTTTTAAAAACATTCTCTGAATTCAGTGAGAAGCCCTCTTTTTATTTTATTGTTTTATTTATTGACTTAAATTTTTTAATTGCAAACTGAGATACACAGTTACAACGTTGTTCATGATTGGGATTCCTTCACGAAATGGTGCAACCCCCGTCCCTCACCAGTGTCCACTTCCTACCACCAGTGTCTCCCGCTTCCCTCCCGCAGCCCCACCCTAGCCTGCCTCTGTGCAGGCACTTTTCTTTCTCTCTCTACTCTCTCTCTGTCTCTGTCTCTGTCTCTGTCTCTCTTTCTCTGTCTCCCTGTCTCTGTGTCTCTCTATTTCTCTGTCTCTGTCTCTTTCTCTCCCCCTCTCCTTCCTTTTGGGCACTATGATTTGCAATATAGGTACTGAAAAGTTATCATGTTTGTTCTTTTACCTACTCCCAGCATTCAGTTCTTGTCCGGAGTGATCATCTGCAACTATAATTGCCATCGAGGTCCCTCCTCTATCCTAACTGGCCCGCCACCACCACTGTGGCAAGCTCCCAACTGCGATAAGTCCTATTTTTAAGTCTTGCTTGGATTCAGTTGCTTATACTCTGACTTGTTTCTCTGCCGGAAGTCTGAGTGCAATCTTAAAATTGTAGGCACCTATAAATTAAGGGTGAATATAGAAGAACCATTTGATGTTTGCACATGTGTGGGTTGAGAGGGTTTTTTTGCTGAATTTGACCTCTTTATATAATGCCATGCCTGGGATATGTATGGCTCAGGGGTAAAGCACATGCCTTGCATATGTGAAGCCCAGGATTTGAGCCCCAGAATCACAACAACAACAACGACGACAATAATAATAATACACGTATAAATACATATAATGACAATATATCTCTAAAATATTTTCTCTTGCCTCTTTTCTTGTGGAGGGAAGCTGTGCTCAGGGCTTCTCTTGTTTACTCTTCCTGTGCTCGGGGATTGCTTTCTCCTTGTGGTGCTGCTGGGATTGAACCTGGGTCAGCAGTTTGCAGGACAAGTGCCTGACCCTCTGTACAATGTCTCCTGCCTCGGCCTCCCTTCTGCCTAGATCAGTCTTGGCGTGACTCAGCTGGAGGCAGGACACCGCGGTGGGCAATGAAGGAAAGGACGCTGACAGAAACAGAGTGGGAAATTTGGGGCAGAAATGAGCAAGCGTTTCCCAGAGCCAGCGAGACTGCAAGTCAAATGCCTTGCACCTAGGAGCCGGGAGAGGTAGGGCGACGGGGGAGAGCCAGTAGGATTGCTAAAGCTAATTTTTTAAGCAGAAATGAAGAAACTTTTTCAGGCTGGACTCCCAGGTCAAGCTTACATTTCAGCCGGCTCCCTGGGGAAGGAGTGAGAGAAACTTGGGCCCCGAGGCCAGGCTCCTGGAAGTTGCAGAGTTAAAGGACTTGCTCCGCCTTCTTTCTCCCACTGGAAAACTGGTGGGACCAGGGGGGAGAAAAAAAAAAGTTTGCTCTTGGCCAGAGTCATTTTCCCCTAGAGGCCATGTGCCTGTCCAAAGGCCTGGGGCAGGCAAGGGAAGAAAGGGGAAAGCTCCTGCCCCACCCCGCCCCCACCCTGCCCGAGGCAGGCCAGCCTGACCCAAGGCAATGGCAAACCTGTTTGCTGCTTCTCAATTTTAAAAAAGTTCTTCCATTTAGAAAAACACTTCCTCATTGACGTTAAAGGTGATTTTATTTTTCTTTTACAGAATTTCAGGGACCAACTCTGCTGTGCCTATTTTTAACACCTATGAGAAAGGAAAGATTATTTTTTTCCCTTTGCTTAACTATTCTGATATTCCCACCAGGGGTGACTAACATTTCCCAAAACTGAAAGTAAGATTTCCCAGTAGGTTCTCTAGTCTAAAGAAGAGATCTTAGAAAATAGGAAGGCAGGGTTGGAGCAGGGAGAGAGACGCTGTTGGGATTGTTCACAGCGCTTTAGTTTAGTTTTAGTTTTGTTCTTCATAAAAATACATTTTAATTGAATTCTTAAGAAGAATTCTGCCACAATATTATGGCATGCCTGTTTTTTTTTTTAATAGCTGAAGAATGAGTTTCAGATTTAAAATTCAACAGGTAAAAAGAACTATTTTAGTGATCGTTCAACGATATATACAAAGACCAAAGCATTATGCTATATGCCTGATGTTGTTATGGTATATGTCAATTGTACCTTAACAGTAAAAAAATTAAAATATATATATATATATATTATTTTTTTTTCATGCCAAAGAAGTCAGACAGGAGACAATATCATCAATACTGAGTTTAGGTGAACCAATTCAAAGTGACTAGAAAAACATCTAAAATGAGACCAGTACACATTCGCTGAATAAAATACCGAAAGGGTACCGATCACCAAATAAATTTAAGCTAATAAAGAAGTGACACCACCAGGAGTGACCCCTGAGCACAGAACTGGAGTAACCCCTGAACACAGGCAGGGGTGACCCCCAAACAATAATCACTGTATCACTGTATCACTGTCATCTTGTTGAACATTGGTTTGCTCGAGCGGGCACCAGTAAGGTCTCCATTGTGAGACTTGTTGTTACTGTTTTTGGCATATCAAATACGCCACCGGGAGCTTGCAAACAACAATAGTAATAATAATAATCGCACCCTGTGCTTCAAAGTGTAGCACATATTTTTCGCACGTGTGAGGCGTGGATTCAGTCTCTACACTACACAGACCCCTGAAAGCACTGATGAGGTTCCCCCATTCCTCAAAAAATAAAATCATCCGGGGCTGGAACAATAGCACAGCGGGTAGGGCGTTTGCCATGCACGGGCCTGACCCGGGTTGGATTCCCAGCATCCCATATGGTCCCCTGAGCACTGCCAGGGGTAATTCCTGAGTGCAGAGCCAGGAATGACCGCTGTGCATCACCAGGTGTGACCCAAAAAGCAAAAAAAGTAAATAAATAAAATAACATCTTCCGGGTCAGAGCGATAGTCCAGCAGGTATGGCGTTTGACATGTGCAACTGACCCGGGTTTGATCCTCAGCATTCCATATGGTCCCGCAAGCAACACCAGGAGTGATTTCTGAGTGCAGAGCCAGGAGTAACCCCTGAGCATTGTCGGTGTGACCCCCCCCCAAATTTTTTTTTGGGGGGTCACAACCCAGCAATGCACAGGGGTTACTCCTGGCTCTGCACTCAGGAATTATCCCTGGCGGTGCTCAGGGGACCATATGGGATGCTGGGATTCGAACCTGGGTTGGCCGTGTGTAAGGCAAATGCCCTACCCGCTGTGCTATCACTCCAGTCCCCTAAAATTTTTTTTAAAAAATGAAAGCTAAGGTGTTCTCTGCTTTCTCAGCCCCTAGATCACCTCCACTGGGTATGAGCGCACTGCTCTCCAGGGGCCCTTCTCCATTCTTCTCTTGTGGGTGGAACCATTCCAATACAATATCCCAGTACAATATATTATTTTTTTCTTTTACCTTTTTTATTGAATCACTGTGAGATAGACCCTTACAAAGCTGTTCGTGATTGGATTTCAGTCACTCCGTGTTCCAACACCCATCCTCCACCAGTGCACATTTCTCAGCACCAGTGTTCCCTCCCATCTCCCCCAACCTTTATGGCAGGCGCTTCTTTTCCTCTCTCTCTCTCTCTCTCTCTCTCTCTCTCTCTCTCTCTCTCTCTCTCTCTCTCTCTCTCATTGTGGTTTGCAATACTGATACTGAAAAGTTATCAAAAATATCCCTTTACGTACTTTTAACACTCGGGTCTTGTCCAGCGTGATCACGCCCAGCTATTATTGTCACACGGGCTCTTCTTTAAACACCAAAGTAACAAAATTAGTCTCCTTTTTAGAATGACACAAAGCATCCGTTGTTTGCTCTTTTACTTTAGAGATCATCTTCTCTAGTCCGTTCAGAAAGATGCTGGGGGGTCTTTCCAGGGGTTACCCCGTCCCTGGCAGCTGACGCTCTGTGGAGGGGCTTTTCGGGTGCATTGTGTGCCATCAGAGCCAGCGAGGAGCAACAGGGCACTGTCCAGACAAACTCATGCACGAATCTCTGTGCTTTCAGGCCATATACGCAGGTCGTGAGGGGTAGAACTTTGGGGGGTAGGCTTAGTGGGTGGTCTTAGTCTAAGCCTTCCTGGAGAGGCTTTTCTCACAGGAAATGCAGGTGATGGGGGTCCTGGCTTATGCCCACCCACCTTCAGGGAACAATTCAGCTGAAAAAGGATGCCTTACAGAATCAGAATTTTTTTTAAAAAATGTTTTTAATCAAGGTAACATTGGTTAATGATATTATACACATTTCAGGTTGACAGCGTTATAACTCAGCCTCTGTGAATATGACACGGCAATGACCACCGTACAACTGACTTCCCCGACCCGCTCTCACCACCCTGCCCCCTTTCCCTCTGGGACCCACTAATCTAGCTCTGGAGCGACAAACTTTTGTTTTGCTTGGTTTCTTTACAGTCCACAAATGAGTGCTAGCGCACAGAATCAGTCTCCGTCCGTCTGACTTATTTCACTTAGCACAATGCCCTCAACGTCTAAGATGTCCAAATGGCAAGATTTCATCCTTTTTAAAAAACATACAGCTGAGAACTTCTCATTTGTATATATATGTATATATCTACATAGATATAGATATGTAGATACCACATCTGCTTAACCAATTTATCAGTGAGCACCTAGTGTATTTTCATATGGGATCTTTTTGACAAATCAGTTGGAAAAATGAATCACTCTGGCTCATAACCAAATGAAATGATTGGATAAGAATTAAGAGATTTTCACAACTACCTGGAGTTCAAAAATCTCATCATTCCATGATAGAAAAGGACAAATTCTTCATCATAATAGAAACTGAATAGATAGTAAGTCCTAGGACTAAATGCAAATTTTCAAAGTCTAGGCAATTTGAAAATTAACAACCTGAGTAATTTACTGCTTAAGTATTTTGAGAAAATGTTCTTGGCACAGGAAGGTGGCACAAAGGGCCAGGGCCCATGGCTGGCAAGCATGGGGCCCAGGGTCGATCCCCAATACTGCATGGCCCCTGGACCACCACAGCATATAGCTCTAGTGACTCCCTCGTATTGCTGGGGGCCCTCTCTAAAATATAACTTTAGGAAAATACTCATAAGCACCATATAGGGGCTGGACTGATAGTACAGCGGGTAGGGCATTTGCCTTGCTCATGGCCAACCCAGGTTCGATTCCCAGCATCCCATATGGTTCCCTGAGCACCGCCAGGAGTAATTCCTGAGTGCAGAGCCAGGAGTAACCCCTGAGCATCACCGGGTGTGACCCCCAAAAAGCAAAAAAAAAAAAATTTTCTTTTTAAGTACCATATAAGGTAAGAAAAATCCTCCACAATAAAATATTTTCAAATTAGGAAATAAAACTACACATAAGATCTTTAACTATACATATGAAAGCCTACACACCTATTTTTTTTTTCTTGAGTCATATTTGGTGGTGCTCAGGGCTTACTCCTGACTCTGAGATTTGACAAGGCTCCTGGGATGATGGAATTGAACCTGAGCCAGCCAGACACAAGGCAAGTGCCTCACTTTCTGGACCACCATACTGTCCACCAGTGTCCACTTTCTCTACCATGGTCCCAGTGTCCCTTCCACCATGTTGCCACCTATCACCTCACCCCATCACTCATACCACCTTTCATTAAGCAGTCACAGAATTAGCCCATATTCAAAGGGAGGAAATATAACTTCCACCATTGGAGGGGTGACATAATTTTAGGAGGTGTGACAAAGAATCTGGAGTCTTTTTTACTACAATTTTTCATATCAAGCCCATTCATTTTAGTTTCCAGTCAGTGCAAACAAGCTGAGGACGTTAAAGTCTATTTAGCATTCTTTGGAATAAAATTCAGATCCTTGGCCATGAAAAGTATGTTTTCCCTAATCAATACAATTGATTAAGAGCTGTTTCAGACAGACTGAAAGTGATTATGAAATGAACCCGTGGATATACAGAAATATTACTTGTTTTTCGTACAACACAAAATACAAGCTTTAGGGGCTGGAGCTATAGCACAGCGGGTAGGGCATTTGCCTTGCATGAGGCTGACCCAGGTTCGATTCCCAGCATCCCATATAGTCTCACAAGCACCACCAGGAGTAATTCCTGAGTGCAGAGCCAGGATTAGCCCCTGCGCACTGCTGGGTGTGACCCAAAAAACCAGAAAAAAAAAAAATCCAAGCTTTAGCAACCATGAACTTCACTTTGTACAGATTCACATTCTCTACTTTCCTAGACATCAACGTTTATTTTCTGAGCAGTATAAAGGGCTTCTATGTGCATTTCCAAATTACAAATGAATTATATCCACTTGAAATATCAATACAAAAGCAGTCATAATGAACGAGAGGGAAATTCTTTCCCATCCCAATTATAGAGAGGAACAGTATAAATTCACCTACCATGGGAATCTAATATCCTCTGGAAAATTTCCCTGAGTAGAATATCATGACATTTTCAGGATAAATACATCTATTTCTGTTCATTTTGCAACCGATACCTCTTCTCTATTGCTTTTATTTCATCTAAATGCACACCTCTGTTTACATCAATCAAACCAGCATGCAGGAGGGAAACAATCGTTTGTGAATCACTGAAAAATAACTCATACTCAATTTGTAAATATATTTGCACTCATATTTTGAATGACTGGATGAAGATGTTTTCCTAAGTCAAATCTTTTATCCCGTGTGTGTGGGAAACTGCCCATTTTGCTCATCTGCTCATCAGCAGACATTCCCTGCAGTTCCACTCAGGGTACAAATAGATGCTCAGAGTCACCTTCCCTTTGGCCTCTATTGCGACTTGTCTGGAAGCAGGGTCGATGAATGTTTGGGTTCAAAGGGCTTTTCTGTTTGCAAAGTAAATGGGCAGAATCCGGGAGTGAAGAGTGCAAGGAATTCAGTAGGAATATACTGTCTGGTTACTGGGATTTAATGGACATGTTTGCCTGTTTCTACCCATGCTATTGGTCTGTTCGTGCAGAGCAAGTCCTGGGTGTACACGGAAACACGTCCTGATGGTGACTCACCATGATGGATAGCCGTACACTCGGGCACTGATGGAGCCCGGGGGCTCGCTCTTCCCAGTACAGCTTCCTGACTCTAAAGGGCAGAGAACGTGATAAGGTGATGGTTGAACCCAGGCTGCAAGAATCAGAAGCACCTGCATTTTACAATGCCTGGTTCATCAAAGACTTCCAATCCTTCTTCACGGACATACACATTTTAGCCAGCTTGTGCAACAGAATAATGTCCGTCACTGAACAGATTCTTATTCCCAGATGACCCCCGCAGTCCTGGTCTCTCCAAGGACCAGGGCAGGCCTTGAGGAAAAACTTCCCTAGGGGCTGGAATGAGAGCACAGCGGGTAGGGCGTTTGCCTTGCAAATTCCGGTTCGATTCCCAGCATCCCATATGGTCCCCTGAGCACCGCCAGGAGTAATTCCTGAGTGCAAAGTCAGGAGTAACCCCTGTGCATTGCCAGGTGTGACCCAAAAACAAACAAACAAACAAACAAAAAAACCTTCCCTAGTTCAGTTTAAGGCTACGTACTCTAGGGAAGAAAATGCCCAGGCTTTGAAAACTACCCGGAGAGGCAAGAGAAACTCTGTCCACTCCCTAGGGTGGAGTTCCAGGCTTGTGATCTGCACGGAGGGCTGAGGCCTCCGTCCCCGTTCCCTCCCGCCAAGCAGAAGGGAAAGAAAGTTCATCTACTCCTTTAACACACTCGGGAGGCCGGGCTGGGGCTGACACATTTCCTCGATGGACAGAAACACTGGGAACCGGACATTCATACGAAATTCAAACTTTCTCCACACCCACCGATCCACACCCTGGAGGTGGGGACTGCTGAACCCCCTAGAAGGGGCGAGCAGATTGGTCGTGACGTCAGCCAGGCCTGCCCACAGCGCGCCCGCCCGGGGTGACAAGGTCGCGGAGGGCAGAGCTGTCACTGTTTAACTTGGTGCAGTCCCCGCTCCGCGCCGCTCCCTGGACTCCGGGCCTTGCAGCTAAGAAAACCTCGTGTCGCCGGGGACCAGGGGAACACAGCGACGGGCCAGAGAGGAAACAGCTAGAAGCAAAAATCTATAACCTGCCTCTGTAGGCGCAAGTTGTCAAGGAAGTTTCCAAGTAACCTGGAGGGGGGAAAAAATCTTAAAATTCTGATCAAACACCAAACACGGTTTCAAGTCACCAAAAAATAAAAACAAGAACACGCCCCTGCATGAGCTGATGACTGAAGCTCGGAGGATCAGGTGATTTTAACAACAGAGAGCCTGGACACGGGCCAGACGCTCCCACCTCACAGCTACATGGGCGGGTGGACCCGGCTTTGCATTCTGAATTCTTTTTTCTTTTCTTTTTTCTTTTTTTTTGCTTTTTGGGTCACACCCGGCGATGCACAGGGGTTGCTCCTGGCTGTGCACTCAGGAATTACCCCTGGCGGTGCTCAGGGGACCATATGGGATGCTGGGAATTGAACCCGGGTTGGCCGGGTGCAAGGCAAACGCCCTACCCGCTGTGTTATTGCTCCAGCCCCTGAATTCTTTTCTGATAAGACTGAAGTTTTACAAGAAACTGCATTACTGAACATTTTGCTTGGCCTAATAGAATACCCCGAAGAAAACTATTAGCTATGGGGGGAAGTTGTGTATGCCATTTCTTCTCTGGTGAGTGATACAATGCCAGCATATCTGATTAAAACAACATTGTGCTTTCAAAAACAATGCTAACTCACAGGCTGGAGTAGCACTGCAGCACTGTCATCCCGTTGTTCATCAATTTGCTCCAGTGGGCACCAGTAACGTCTCCATTGTGAGACTTGTTGTTACTGTTTTTGGCATATCCAATACCAACCACAGGGAGCTTGCCAGGCTCTGCCGTTGGGCGGGATACTCTCGGTAACTTGCCGGTCTCTCCGAGAGAGTCGGAGGAATTGAACCTGGGTCTGCCTCGTGCAAGGCAAACGCCCTACCCACTGTAAGAATAGTTATAAAAGCCACATGTTGGTTAGGATTATTGAACATATTTGGGCAGGTAGTGTACAATGCTCTCTCTCTCTCTTTTTTTTTCTGGGTTTCCAGAACCTCAGCAACAATCACCACGCTGTTTGCAGGCAATGACAAAGCATTTCAAGTCTCATTTCCTAGATTTCTGATGCATTCCTCCTGTTTATACATGTTTTTCCCTCTTAACATTGATCTTTATATTTTTCCTGTTCTGATAAATTCAAAGCATAAAGATATATTAATTCAAATTTTATTCTACTTTTGTACAAAATTATTTTGCCATAATAAAACGCTGAGACTGTAATAAAATGTTCAAGTATTACCATTTAACAAAGTCACTTGAGCAGTAATCAATCATGTTGCATTATGCTTGTTTAAATAAGTACAGTAGGACAATACTAGCTTGGGGGAACATATTTCCAATTTGTATGCACATATATGTATATGGCATGTATATTAATGATAGCGTGTATAAAATAGCAACATACTACTGATGTTTCCTGTGTCAGATGTCATGATCAAGGAAGATGTACTGTCCTAAAGATATCAAAATTCAATTGCAAGTACTCATGCTTAAAATGTTCATCTGTAATGCTCATTAAAATACCTGTCTCCTAAAAAAAAAAAACTCTTCTCCTCTATCCCTAGATGTGGAATAAAATGGGAACTGATTTATTAACATATTCAACTGCTCTTATATACATTTCTACCTAGTGAGATATCTTATTGTACTACAAGTGTACTATTGTACTACCAGTAATGATGTCTTAGTTTTGTGACTTCTAATACGACACTCAGCTTCTCAGCCTCTGACAAAAGTAACACTGGAGTCAAAGGAAGAACCCTGAAGACCTTAGAGAAGCATCGAGGTCTTAATGAGAACCTGTGTGAAAGTCTGTTTAAGAAAAGGCCGGAGGAGGAAAGACTCCTTGTTAAAAACATTTGGGGAAACATTTTATATCCTCCCTGTTGGAGATTCACAACAAAAATTAACATATTAAAAGCCATTACATTTATGCTCAATTGATTTTCAACAACAGTGCTAAGACAATTGAATAGGGAATGGATAGTCCTTTCAACCAATGGTGTGAGCAATAGGACGTCCACACACGTAAAAAGGATCTATTTAAACCCTTATCGTCCTCAAAATTCAACTCCAAAGGAGTTGTCGATTTAAAGTAGTGGTGTTGGTTTCAGCTATTAAAAAAATAAAACAAATTTTAAAAATAAAGTGGTGGTGTTGGAACAATGTATGCATAGAAAAGTCATTAACAATAGTATAAATCATGATACCTCCATTTTTTTTCAAGAAACAAACAAAAAAGAAAATGGGTAAATCTTCATGATCTTTATAAATTAAAAAGCAATAAAAAAGACATTAGATTGGCTGAACATTAAAATTAAATATTTTGCGCTTAAGAAGACTTATTAAGGACTACACATATAACTCAGCAGGTCACAGTGAATAACCCTTAAACACTGCTGGTGGGACACTAAGCCGCCCACAACAACAGAAAAAAAGACAGTCAGAAAATAGTCAGTGACTCAGTGAGAAAGTGTGTGCTTTCCTCCCATGAAATCTTGGTTTAATCTGACACTGGAAAACCACAGGGGGAGAAATATTTGCAAGTCACATTTGATAAGAAATTCATGCTATTCCCAATAAAAAGAAAATAAACCTATTTTGTAACCAGCAAAAAATTTGAATACACATTTGAGCTAAGAAGCTACATGAATAACTGTTACACACACACACACACACTCACACGCAAATGCTTACGTTTAATATTATTAGCCATAAGGGAATTCGAATAAAAATCACAACCAAGATGTCATTACACACCCACTAGAGTGACTCCTTGGTGAGGTTGTGCAGAAATTAGGGCTCTTTTGCATGGGTAGTGAGAATGTAAAATAGTGCAGTCACTTTGGAAAACAACTTGGAAGTTTCCTAAACAGTTCAACAGAAATTTACCATTGGATTCACAACTTTAATCCTAAGTATATACCTAAGAGAAATAAAAATGTATGTTCACACAAAGACTTCACACACATAAAAATATTTATTGGCTCATTAATCATGAGTGTAGCACAGTGGGTAGAATGTTTGCCTTTTGCCTTGCATGAGGCCAACCCGGGTTCAATTCCTCCATCCCTCTCGGAGAGTCTGACAAGCTACCTAGAGTATCTCGCCTACACAGCAGAGCCTGGTAAGCTCCCCAGGGAGGAATGTGTGCTACTCTTTGAAGCACAGGGTGCGATCATTATTACTATTATTGTTTGCAAGCTCCCCGTGGCGTATTTGATATGCCAAAAACAGTAACAACAAATCTCACAATGGAGACATTACTGGTGCCCACTCGAACAAATAGATGAACAATGGGATGACAGTGACAGTGACAGCTAAGAAGTGAAAATAATCGAAATATCCAGAAATTCATGAATGTGATATATCTTATATCTATATGGAATGTTATTTGTTAATAATAAGGAATAATGTACTAATTTATCCTATAAAATGAATAAACCTCAAAAATACACTTAGTGAAAGAAGGTAAACAAAATAAAAACAAATATTTAAGAACCAATTCACACAACTGAGTTTGAGGAGGGGGCCTGAGAGGGAGCGGCACTGGGGTCCTTGTGGGAGGAAGATGGGTACTCTGGTGATGGGTGAGGTATTGAAATTATCTACACAGGAAACCATCATTAACAATATTACAAATCACAGAGCATCAATAAAAAAGTTAGAAAACAAAATAAAATTAGTGTTAAGAGAAACAAATGTCATTAACAATATTACAATTCACAGAACCTCAGTTAAAAAGTTAAAAAAATATGAAATTAGAGTTATGAGAAACAATCAGTGTTAAGAGAAAAAAATAGTGTTAAGGAACAAAGTAGAGGGGCTGGAATAATAGTACTGAGGGTAGGGGGTTTGCCTTGCATGCCACTAATCCCATTGTGATAGTGTACATTGCCAGGTGTGACCTCCCCAAAAAGGCAAAAAAGGGAAAAAAAAAAAAAAGAAAAAGTAGATTCCTTCACATCTTACCTCTTCACTTCTCCAGTATGTGGGTCTAAATCAATGGCACCTGACTAATAAATGGTACCTTATAAAAGCCTGGATGAATACAATTTATAATTTTTCTGTTTTTCTTTTTTCCTTTGGGGTCACACCAGGTGATGCTCAGGGGTTTCTCCTGGTTCTGCACCTAGAAATTACTCCTGGCAGTGCTCGGGGGGGTCTATATAGAATGCAGAGGACCCAACCTGCATCAGCAGTGTGCCAGGCAAATGCCCTACCCACTGTACTATCACTCTGGCCCCAAGGAAGGTAGCGTTTATATAATTAAAGAGTCCACACATACCAGCAGGATGGAAAGGCCTCCCCGCTACCCTTGCTACCATGGTCTATATGGATTTCTGCAAGGGTGTCAGGCTGAGCGACTAGATTAAGAGTAATTGTAACTGAAGCTGATTATAATTAGATATGTTGAGTTGTGTAAGGTTAATTCTAATAAGATCACATCAGAAAATTAGATAAGAAGCATTAGGAAGGATTACTGTCAAAAGAAAAACAAATGATAATCCAGCGATCCAGCGCCTGACTCATACATGAATCAAATCCAAAGCAGTTGACTCATGTTTGAATCCCATGTAACAGTTGGTGACAAATACATACTTGGGAGATTCACTATAGTCATGAGCTTAAACATTGGGCATTCTGCACAGTCGTGGTTGGTTTGGCTTGTTTTTTGAAATTTGCCTGTTCTGAGCACTAAATCCAGGGCATCTGTGTGGCAAATGCTCTACTTCTGAAACACATTCCTGATCTACATTATGGAGTTTTGATTATGGGAATTAACATTGGAAAACCCTGGACGCCACTCTTGATTGTTTCAGCTGTTTTTAATTTTGTTTTATTTTTATGGGGGATGAGGTGATACATAGGAGATGTGAGAAATTAAAATAGTTTACATAAGGAAGGGAGAGAAAAATTTCAGACATAGTAAGATGTATCCTGGGGCCAGACAGATAGGACAGGGCTGCATATAACTGACAGAAGTTCTAGTCCCCGTGTCACCTTGTCATACCTCTTCAGGTAGACTGAATTTTGTCTTTTCAACAGTAACTTTGCAAATTCCAGTGTGCATTTGCTATTTTCCAAATAAAAGAAATTTTTCTCACTTCTTCTTGTAAGTAAGGTCTCTTGCTAACTCCAGATTTGGGGAACGCTTGAGAATCTGAGAAGATAACCTGAGAACTCATACAAAGTTTCTTGAGAAGAATTGGGAATCAGAGTAGGATTTATTTGTGAGGGACAGCGTCACTTCTGTGTGTCTCTTGAATTCATGTGGCTGTGATTAAGGAAAGACACCTGTCTACAGTGAGGCACTTTATTTTCACTGATTCTCAAGATTCTTTCCTGCTGGGTTCCAGGATTGTTAGTCGACAACAATTGCTTTGGATAGGTTTATGGCAATAATATCATTCTATTATCATGTAAGTACTTACAATTTAAATAGCATGTCATTATTATGTGGTTAATTGTAAGTAATGTAATAATAAACCTTTGAGGAACATAGAAAACAATGAGGGAAAGCAATTCATCCTATCACCTGAATGCAGTCTTGATTAGCATTTAATGTTTCCTTCTTTTTTTTAATACAATTTTTTTTGTGTCTGTAATCACAATCTACTTAGACTGTGGCATATAGGGTTTTGGTTTTTTGTTTTTTATTTTTATTTTTTTGCTTTTTGGGTCACACCCATTGATGCTCAGGGTTTACTCCTAGCTCTGAACTCGAGTTACTCCTGACGGTTCTTGATGGACCATATGGGATGCCAGGGATTGAACTCAGGTCAGTCGCACGCAAGGCAAATGCCGTACCCTGCTACACGCTCCGGTTCTAACTGCGGCATACAGTTCTGACACTTCGTGGGACCCTCAGACTGACAGCTTCAGAGCACTACTAGAATGGCCCTGGTGGTCCCTGAGCACCACCCAGTAAGGGCTACCCTGCCAGAGCCAAGTACTGTCAGGGCACAATGCGTTTGTTTTTATTTAAAAAACCAAAGCAACGTTACTCAAGAGTCTGCGGTGTAGTTTTTTTTTTTTTTTTGAGTGAATAACTGGGAACTCCCAGCTTAATTTCTTCAGTCTCATTTTTTCATCGCTTCCTCCTCAATAATCTATTTCATTGTTAGTAGAGAAGTGCAGTGTGGTAAACACCGAAGAACCTGGCAGCTCATAAATAACGGTTTTAAAAAGCTTGCAAATCTTTGCCAACCTCCAAACCCCTTAAGGCTAATGTAGCTGTCATGCATAATTTCACAGGAAAGAAAGCAGGTGAGGTCCATGCACCAACCAAGGAACTGCTCTACGCTAGCAGGGCACGCGTGACACCTGTGTGATTTTATATCACAGTATCACTTACTGTCAAAGGTACTGAGATAAGTTGTCACATTCTGTTTACACTGATTGCTCAGTAACATGGGGCAAATCTTGAAGTCACCCTGAAGCTAGATGCAGGCTCTTCATCACAACATCCAGGACACAAACCCAGCAAAGTAAACATTCACTGTTCTTGGACATCCTATCAGATACCGAAGAAGGTGGCCAGTTATTCTGTCAATACTGAAAATATTTTCCATATCCTCAAAAAACTATGCAGCACCAAGACATTGTTAGGATTCCTGTTTGAAATCTAAGAACTTCTAATTAATATTCCATCTGTTGGGGCAAGCCACATGGTTCTATATATGTCCGTTGGTCCTTGGTGCTCCTCACTACATCTCCGTTAAGAACAGGAAGTAGAAGAGCACGCTCTAGTTCCCCACCCTTCTCTCATGGCCACTGGCACATGGATGAGTGGTGACTGTTGTGGCTACACTGCTGTACAACAAGCTACCTGCACTTAGAGGCTTAACACACACCTCTTGCTTATTTTGTTCATGAATCTGCAATTTGAACAGAGCTCTGTTAGGAAAGTACTTATCTTCTCCATAGCATCAACTGGTCACAACAATTAGGAACTTCAGTGATGCAAAGACTCATTCAGAGAGTAATCAAAGTAAAGTGAAAGTAAAGAGAAATTTATCAGTTACACAGGCGGGGCTGGGGGCTGGAGAGGGGGAAAGGGGGAGGTATACTGTGATTCTTGGTGGTGGAATGTGTGCACTGGTGAAGGGATGGGTGTTCAAGCATTGCATGACTGAGACTTAAATCTGAAAGCTTTGTAACTTTCCACATGGTGATTCAATAAAAGAATAAATTGATTTAAAAAATTAAATTAAATTAAAAAAAAACAAAGATTCATTCAGAAGGTCAGAGAAGTAAGTGGGTAAGCCTCTTGCCTTGCATGCAGCCAACTCCAATTTGTATTCTGGCACGTCATATGGTCCCCCAAGCACTACCCCGAGTGATCCCTGAGCACAGAGTCAGAAGTAACTGAGCATCGGGGCTGGAGTGATAGCACAGCGGGTAGGGCATTTGCCTTGCATGCGGCCAACCCGGGTTTGAATCCCAGCATCCCATATGGTCCCCCGAGCACCGCCAGGAGTAATTCCTGAGTGCACGAGCCAGGAGTGATCCCTGTGCATCGCCGGGTGTGACCCAAAAAGCAAAAAAAAAAAAAAAAAAAAGAAGTAACTGAGCATCATTGGGCGTGACTACACACACACACACACACACACACACACACACACACGACTTATTCAATACATAAAGTAGTTGATAGCGCCTTGCAAGCAGTCAAATTGGTTCCATCCCTGGCACCCCATACGGTCCCCAATCCCCGCCAGAAGTGATTCCTGTGCACAGAGCCGGGAGTAACTCCTGAGCACAACTGAGTGTCACCCCCAAACTTTAGCAATAGCTGTTGACTAGAACTGCTGCGTGCGATCTCTCTACACAGCATCTGTGCCTCCGTGCACTGTGGCTGGTCCCAAGAACACGTGTCTCCAAGAGGACAAAGCTGTTCCAGTGTGTTTGGAGTCACTTTTGGAAGCTGTATCGCATTCCTCCCAGCTTCGCCCATCTCCATGGAAGCAGTCCCGAGAGGCACTCAAATACAAGTACAAACATGATGACCTCTCAGTGTCTGTGTTTCAAGCCATAATGCCCAAAAGTAGAGAGAGGGGAGGGCTTGGGGGGTGGACACAGGCCACATGCCTTGGTGGAAGGAGTATGGTGGCGCTGGGCACTATTGTGGTGGTGACCCTCTCTGGGAAATAGGCTTCTGCAGTTCCTCAGCAACGTTTCAGATAGAAATATTCACTAATAAGTACCAACTTCTGGAAAGATTTAGGTTTGCTGAAATATTTAGGTACTACCATTGGTATCTGAGTTCCACTATCTAAACAATGTCTCAAGGAGAAAACTTGTTCTCTCTGAGGACCAGTATTGAGCACTATTATATATATATATATATATATATATATATATATATATGTATTTTTTATTTTTATTTTTATTGAATCACTGTGAGATAGTTACAAGTTTTCATGTTTGGGTTACAATCTCACAATGATCAAACACCCATCCCTCCACCAGTGCACATTCCCCACCACCAATATCCTGGGTATATGCCCCCTTTCCCACCCTACCCCTGCCTCCATGGCAAACAATATTCCCCATACTCTCTCTCTACTTTTGGGCATTATGGCTTGCAACACAGACACTGAGAGGTCATCATGTTTGGTCCATTATCTACTTTCGGCACACATCTCCCATCCCAACTGGTTCCTCCAGCCATCATTTTCTTAGTGATCCCTTCTCTATTCCATCTGCCTTCTCCCCTCCACTCATGAAGCAGGCTTCCAGCTATGGGGCAATCCCCCTGGCCCTTGTATCTACTGTCCTTGGGTGTCAACCTCATGTGATGTTATTCTGTACTCCACAAATGAGTGCAGTCCCTCTATATCTGTCCCTCTCTTTCTGACTCATTTCACTTACGATGCTAAGTTCTAAAGAGAAAGAAAGTACTATCCTTGCCTTTAGGGCAAGGATAATGTGCGATCCAGTGGGAGAGATTCTGAAGTAAGTAATTAGTCGTATGAGACAAATGCAAACTGCAGGTAAGTACTAACATGTATGTGGAAGTTAAGCTGAATGAAAAATAACTGACATCACAAGAAGCCCTTTGGGCTTGCTTTAAAAAAAAAATCAGCACAGAGGTAGCTCTGTGCAGCACAGAGGTAGCACTTACCCTGGATGTAGGAGACCCTAGATTCAATACTTGGCAACACGGGGTAAAGAACCCCAAAAAGTCGGAGCCAGAGTGATAGCACAGCGGGTAGGGCGTTTGCCTTGCACGCGGCCGACCCAGGTTCGATCCCCGGCATCCCATATGGTCTCCCGAGCGCCGCCAGGAGTAATTCCTGAATGCAAAGCCAGGAGTAACCCCTGAGCATCGCTGGGTGTGACCCAAAAAGCAAAACAAACAAACAAACAAACAAACAAACAAACCCAAAAAGTATAGTGATTGAAAATAAAGGGGGGGGGAAATAAAATAAAGGCATCATTTGTAGTTGTAGAGCATAGTTCTTTGGGGCTATATTTCTAATGGGCACACCAACTTAATGGCAATTGAAAATAAATGATATTTTAAAAAATATTTACTTATTGAATCACCATGCGAACAAAGCTTTTGGGTTTAAGATTCGGTCATACAACAATGAAACATCCGTCCCTTCACCAGTGCACATTTTCCACCACCGACATTTTCCACCCCATCCCACACCCTCCCCCTACCTGTGTGGCAGATGGCATCCACATTACTCTCTCTAATTACATTCAATATTTCAGCCCCGGGCCCACCATTGTTATTTGAGATTTTTCCCCAACACTTAGATCTGCCGAAAAGGCAACATTAGGCACTTTGTTTTCAATTGCTGATTATGAATAGCATAGGAGGTCATTTTGGAATTCTGGAATTTTAATAATTAAATCTGGAGGGATTTCTGCCAAAAGCCGCTGGGTTCTGAGATTTGTTTCTGAGTCTCTGGGTTCATGGCCGTTCAGCAACTCGATCAGGAGCCAGAGAGGCCGTTCGTGGGCGGCGACTCGGGGTCTCATTCCGAAAATAAATAATCTTATACCTAGATTATTATTCTGGTTGCATCTTGAGTTTATTACATGAAGTGCCTGGAAAAGTCATCCTAACTTTTTTGGAGGGGAGGGAAAGGAAAGAGGGTGGGCTATCCCCTGGTTGCTAAGTGGCTCTTCCTGATGCTGTCCACTGGTCACTCCAGGCAGTGCCAGGGATCCAACCCAGAGTCAGCGCAGACAAGTCTCTTCCTCCATGTTTTTTGAAAATTTTCATTGGCTTCTTGGTCCTTTAATATTTCAGGAAAAAAATAACATGTTCAAAATCATGTATGAATCCATGATATAAAATATAAGTACAAAAAACTAAAAAATATTGACATGTTCATAATACTGACATTTGATTACATGTGTCCCAAAACATCATTTAGCATTAAGTATATACTGAATTTTGAGACTCGTTTAATGAATAATAGGCACTTGTGTTTCTCAAGTACCGTGTTCTGTTTTGTTTGGGGGAGGGGGCTAGAGGGTATACCCCCTGGTGCTGAGGTGCACCTTTTGGCACATTATTTGGGGTTTCTCCGGTAGGACCATTCTGAACAGGGGATTGAGGCTGGGTCTCTCCCTGGGGGCTGCTCCCAGTCCTATAAAGTGGCTCTTGATCACTCCTACACCAAACTTAACATCAATATGGACCAAAGAAGTTGGCTATAAAATTAAAGAAGTTTTATTTGTGTATTTTAACATAAGTGAGCTCATTTTACACACAGGGTTCGAAGTTATTTTTCTGTTTGTTTGTTGGTTTGTTTGTGTCACACCTGGCACAAGGGTTTTTCCTGGCTCTGCACTCAGGAATTACTCCTGGCAGTGCTCAGGGGACCAGATGGGATGCTGGGAATTGAACCCGAGTTGGCTGTGTGCAAGGCAAACACTCTACTCACTGTGCTATCACTCCTGGCCCAGTTCTAAGATTCTTTAACTGAAAAACTGACAGTGTGGATTGGAGAGACAGTAAAGGAGGAAAGACATGTGCCTTGCATGCAGCTGTAGCAGTTCAACCTAGTTAAATCCCAGGCACGGCTGGGTACTTGGTCTCGTCAGTACCACCAGGGGTTATTTCTGAGCACAGATCCAGGAATAGCCCATGAGTACCACAGATGTCGTCCAAATTGTCCTCCCAAATGACAACTACTATTTCCCTCATAGAGTACCACTTCATAATAACAAATCTTCAGAAGAATACGATGCCACTGAATCTTCCCAAGTAGACCAGTCCCGGCTGGCAACTCTAGGGCCTTCTCTGGAAGAGGGCGGGTAGGTCCTCCTTCCTGTGGAAAGACACAGCAGCCCCCAGCCACACCTGGGGAGACCTATCCCTCTGGCATAGAACTGGTCCGGCTCCACCAATGAACCCCACCATGCCACCAAGCCACCAAGTGTTGAGCACCTCCAATTTTCATAACACTGTCAGCCTCGTAGGAGCACAGCAAATCTGATGGAACAGTTGACAGAAGCCCACCAAGCTCAGTGAGCAAACACAGAAACACAGAAGGTTCAACTAGCACCGACCGGCGCCAAAAATCACAGCGACTTTAGTAACACCATTGTGCGATGTAACACTGATCACAAACTGAACTTTCATTGAGCTTCTTTTTATTTATAATTTCACTTGCCTTTGTGTTATGACAAACAATATGAAATGAATTTGTGCCTACTAAGGGACCAGGCTTGGGAAATGGTGGGAAACTAGGGACACTGGTGGCGGGAAGATCACACTGGTGAGGGAACTGGTGTTTGAATATTGTATACGTGAAACAACTATATTATAAACAACTTGGTAAATCATGGTGTTATGATATAAAATTAAAAAATTAAAGTATATATACATATATATAAGATTTTTTTAACAATCCAGTCATTCTTTATTTATGGACATTTCAATATTTCCAGTTTCTCAAAACTATAACTGATGGTGTTTCTGAGTGATGGACTATGGATTCTTTTGATTTCTATATTTTCCAAATTATACAAAATACATTTTAATTTTTAAAAAGATACCAGTGCATCCGATGCTAAAGGTAGTGAGAGTCTGGGAACTTGTTAAATAGTTATGTTCACATTTGCTTTTAATTCTGCTTTCCATTTTATTTCAAAATATTTGTTTCTAAGGGGAGTCTTCTAGAAAAAAGCCTTCCAATTGGCCTATTCTTCACTTTTACTTTAACTAAGTAAACAACATAGAAGTGAGGGAAACACTTTGTGTAAATAGTTAAGAACATGTTGGAAATAGCATCTTTGTTTCAGCAATTTTTAAAGAAATACCTTCCTGAATGGGGATTTGCTTATCACGTACTTAATTTTTTCCATTAAAGTGTACTATTGCTTGTTAATGAAATATTCACTACTGTATGGAGAAAGAACAGCTGTAAGAAATCCTTGATGCAGGCTTTGCAAATACCGATTATCCGCTTTCTTAAACACAATGCTGGTGCGCTTGAGAGAGAATATAGGCGCAAGCTGTTTGCCTTGCAGGTAGCCAACCTTGGTTCAGTCCCTGATACTACATAAATGTAGGAAACACCCCCAGGAATGCTCCCTGAGAAAGCCAGGGGTAAGCCCTAAATACTGGTGGGTGTGCAACTCGCCCAAATTTCTTCACTCCCCCAGAGGTGCAAGTCAGAGCCCGCTCACTTTGTGCAATATTCCTCTCATAAAAAGAAAGATAAGGATACATGGGACCAAAGAGATAGTATAGTGGGTTAGGCACTTGACTTGCAAGCAGCCGACCTAGGTTAAATTCCCAGCATCCCAACTGGTTTCCTGAACACTACCAGGAATGATTCCTCAGTGCAGATCCAGGAGTAACCCCTGAGCATCAACAGATGTGGCACAAAAGCAAAACCAAACCAAACCAAAAAGAAATGTTGGGATACAGGAATGAATGAAAATAAGGGTGAAAAGTTAATATAAAATAGATTGGCAAAATTATTGGCATTGGTACAGAGAGTTTCTCATTTTTATCCTTTGCATACTCTAGACAAATTTTTTTTAAATTACTCATTAAGATCAGTCAGTAAGGGGCTGTCTTTGGCAGTGCATATGGTCCCTGAGCACCAACAGGAGTGACCCCCTCCCCAAATAAAAGATTAATTATTAAGTTGTTAATAATTTTTGAGGCACAAATGACATTTTATTGTTACTTATTTTGGGGAAAGGTCACACTCAGTGATACTCAGGGCTACTCCTGGCTCTGCACTCAGGAATTACTCCTAACAGTGCTCAGGGGATCATATGGGATATCAGCATTTGAACTCAGGTTAGCTGCGTGCAAGGCAAATGCCCTACCTGCTGTACTATCTCTCCAGCCTAACAACTGACATTTTTAAAATAAAATAAAATAATATAGAAGAAAACAAAAATAAATAGTATAGAATGGAATGGAGTAGGAAGGAAATGCCAGTGAATTGCAGGTCATAGGCAAATCAATAGTTCATAAAATGTTTTATATGTGTGTGTCAATATACATTTATGTGTATCTACACATGTCTGTATACATAAGTATATATAGTGTGTATATATATACATATACATATGTGTGTATGCTCCAGATTTCTATTAAAAATATTTCTTAGGGTCAAAATGTTGAAAATGCTGAAACTATTACTTTAATAGCTTGTGCAAGATAGAGTTAATGAAGTTTTGAAAAGTAGTCATAGAAGAAATTAGGTCATCATGGAGAGCAAAGTTTGAGCTGCTTTATTTTCTTTTATTATTTTGCTATCTTTTTTGATTTTGGCAGCAAAAATTTTCTAAACAAGTTAATCTTCAACTCAAAGGCACAGTTCACTTTGAAATACTTGAAAGAGATAAATCCACTATCTGCATAGAACGTATTAATGTTACAATGTCACACACACTCCCTATACAGAGCTCTACAGAAGAAATGTGCATTAATTTTTTTCTTTGTCAAAATATAAATTTTCAGACTCAGGGATATAGTCTAGCAGTAAAGTACTTGCCCTGATGTGAGGTCCTGGGTTTAATTCCCAGAACCACAGACAAAAAAAATAAAGTTTAAACTGTATTTCAGGTATGTATATAAGACATTTAATGTTGTTTCTAAATAGTTTTACTTAGTTCTCAGGCAGGCTTCTAAAAAGGTTTCCCAAAGCTGTTTTTACATTTAAAAAGTCAGTAATAGTTTTTTAAAACAAATTTATTGGATCTTTGTTTTGTTTTATTTGCTTTAGGACCACCCCTGGTGGTGTTTATGAAGACTATGAGTTGCCAGCAATCGATCTTCTGGATGCAAAGCAGGCATTCGGATCATGATCCCTCATATCTCAAGTAACAGTTTCTTAATAAAATTTCACTTTATCTTTATTATGTATTTAATTTCACGGTGGACTGGAGCGATAACACAGCAGGTAGGGCATTTGCCTTGCATATGGCCAACCCAGGTTTGATTTCTCCGTCCCTCTCGGAGAGCTCGGCAAGCTACCAAGAGTATCCTGCCCGCACGGCAGAGCCTGGCAAGCTACCCGTGGCGTATTCGAGATGCCAAAAACAGTAACAACAAGTCTCACAATGGAGACATTACTCGAGCAAATCAATGAACAACGAGATGACAGTGCTACTGTGCTAATTTCGCAGTTATCCTTCCAATACTATTGAGCCACTGACCATTATGTCTTATTCACGTTGACTCTTTTTGACCAGGTTGCCCTGTAGCTGAAGTGACCATATTTTTTATTAGATTTTGCCAGGATGCCCACAGCTAGCTGCCAGGAGGCAGTTCCCAGAGTTTTAGGCAAAGATGGGTGGTAACATGTTGATGTGTATCTCCACCATGGAGGGGAAGTCATGACTGCCCCCAAAGCTAAGTATGCATAAACTCTACCTGAAAATGAACACAGGCTAAGAATGAAAGGAGTCATCCTTTGTTATCAGGAAAATACAAATCAAATTGACAATGAAGTACAATATCACACCAGTGAGAATGGCATGTGTCAAAAAGGAAACAACTGGTGCTGTTCATATGTAGTGAGAGATGTTATTCACTATTGGTGGAAATGTCTTCTGATTCAGCCTTTAAGCAAAACAGTATGCAACATTCACCCAAAAGTCAGAATAGAACTCCTGTACAGTGCAGTGATTCCACTCCTTTGAATCTCCCCCTCAAAACGCAAAAGCATTCATTTGAGAGGATATATGCACACTTGCTTATTGCCTGCCCAGTATACTAGCCCGGATATGGAAACAACCCAAATGCCCAACCACAGATACATGCAGAGAGAAGTGTGGTCGATATACACAACGGAATACAGTGTGGCTGTGAGAAAAGATGAAATTATGCAGTTTGCTACAAAGTTGGAGGTATCAAGTTGAGTAAAATAAGTCAGAGAGAGAAAAACAATGTGGACTGATATCATTCATCTGTGTTAGATAGAGGAACAAAAGAAAGGAGTACAGAGTATGGAAGATGGTAAACCCTTGGCCTGGGCTTACGAAACTCAGATTTATCAAGTAGTGCAAGGGTAGGGGTATGAAAGGGAAGTGGAAGGAATTAGGGGGGCGTCATATGTGGACGGGGGGGGGGGGAGTACCTGGAGCACATGGGAGTGTGGTGAGGTACAGTAACTGTGGATGTTAAAACCACCGATATTAACACTATTATAGCCATGATACCTAACCTAGAGGAAACAAGGAGTGGAGGGGAAAAAATGTCAGAAAATTTTGAGACGTCGAAAGAACAGACAAAACAAAGTAAGTGCTCAGTTTCCCAGGTCTAGCCGAGATGTTCCGTATTCTGCAAGAGTGAACGACGCTGATGTGGGAGACTCCGTTGTTAATTATCCAGGTTCTGTTGATTTAATGTACTTTCTCCAAAGTTTCCTAAACCCATCTTGCATTTGAGGCCGAAAGCGAGCAAGCACGAAGCAGCCAAGACAGCTCAGTCAGACAGCCAAGTACAAACGCTTTTAGGTTTGAGGATGCTTTCTCAGAAGCTTCAGGACTGTTATGGAAGGATATGAAGGCACGGGAGCAATTGTCATTGAGATTCTCGTCATTGGAACTACCTCAGTGGCTCCAGAACAGCTGAGATGGAAAGCTAACTTGGCAGCCATGGGTGGAGTGGGTGCAGGTTGTCCACAGCCCAGAGGCCCTTTTTTGCTTATTTACCTTTCCTAGAAGTTCTCCCAATTCTCCCCAAACACAGAAAGAAGCAAAAAGCTTCCAAGAGCCTCTCTAGGCCAGATTATCCGGTAAAATGCCAGAGTCCTGCAAGGAGTTCCCTTGTTAAGACGGATTCCTGCGCCCCTGTTTATAGAGATGCTGGCGTCTGTGCTATCAGTGAAAGTCTTTTTTTTTTTTTTTTTTTTTTTTGCTTTTTGGGTCACACCCAGCGATGCTCAGGGGTTACTCCTGGCTCTGCATTCAGGAATTACTCCTGGCGGTGCTTGGGGGACCATATGGGATGATGTGAATCAAACATGCAAGGCAAACGCCCTACCCACTGTACTACCGCTCCAGCCCCCATCAGTGATAGTTCCAAACACACCCTCTCTACGCACCCACATGCCTCTACCAATGCCCCAGAGACCCACCTATCCAAGCCACACTCACCAGCTTTGCCCATTTCCCAGTACACCGGCTCTCCTGTTACGTTTTTATAGTCACTGATTTTTTTTTTTTTGTGCTTTTTTTTTTTTTTCTTTTTGGGTCACACCTGGCAATGCACAGGGGTTACTCCTGGCTTTGCACTCAGGAATTACCCCTGGCCGTGCTCAGGGGACCATATGGGATGCTGGGATTCGAACCTGGGTCGGCCGCGTGCAAGGCAAACGCCCTACCCGCTGTGCTATCTCTCCAGCCCCCTAGTCACTGATTTTTTTTTTTTGTGCTTTTTGGGTCACACCCGGCGACACACAGGGGTCACTCCTGGCTCTGCACTCAGGAATTACCCCTGGTGGTGCTCAGGAGACCATATGGGATGCTGGGAATCGAACCCAGGTCGGCTGTGTGCAAGGCAAACGCCCTACCTGCTGTGCTATCGCTCCAGCCCCTATAGTCACTGATTTTTGTGGATGAATATGATGACACAGTGACTCTCTCTCACACTCTCTGTGTCTTTCTTTCTTTCTCTCTCCCTCCCTCCCTCCCTCCCTCTTTTCCCCCTTAGGCTTCTAGTGACCTATATAAGAAAAAATACTGAATCTACAATTCCAGTGTATAGAGGTTGTAAAGAAATACTTCAAGGAGGGGGGAATGTTATTTGATGAATAGTTGAAGATTTGTAAGGTGGGAACGTTTTGGCGACCTCTTATGTAACAGTGTGAATACATTTAATACTATTGAACTGAATGCTTGGAGACTGTATGTTGCCTTCTGTACCCAATAGAATAATAGATTAATAAATCATCACATGTTTTGTAAAATACTATTAAGTAGGAAGATTGGATAAACCATCTCTTTATTTCTCTTCAATCTTAACCAGTTTCAACCAGGAACTGTAAATCAAACCATCGTTTTGTACAAATTCTGTGCCATGTGGTTATAATCTTCATAATCAGACTTCAGGCGTATGGAAGCTTTTACTGTCTTATCTAAGCTGATGCCTGGGTACGAAATACAATTAGTAATTTCTTCTGATAAATAAAACTCTGCATTTGATATAGCCCAAGGACAAGGTTGCAGCTTTTTTGTAATCTTTAATTCTTTTGCGGTGGTTGGGGTGCCCCCACAGAACAGCACTGAGCTTCTCCTGAAGGGATCGGGGAGGCCAAACAGTGCTGGGGATCGTCCAGGGCTCTGGTGTGTAAAACATGGACACTAGCCCTTTGGGCCAGCTCCTATTCCCCTTCAGTTTTTTTTAAATTATTTTTTAATTAGTGAATCACAGTGAGGGTATAGTTACAGATTCGCACATTTTCGTGCTTGTTTTTCCCTCATGCAATGTTTAAGAGCCCATCCTTCCACCAGTGGCCATTCTCCACCACCCATGAACCCAATATCCCTCCCACCCCCCTAGTCCCATCCCCCCACCCCACCCCGCCTCTGTAGCAGGGCATTCCAATTTGATGTCTCTCTTTCCTTTTGGGTGTTGTGGTTCCAAATAATCCCCTTCAGTTTTTTTCCCTTTTAAAAGTTTATTTTGGGGGACCCTCTAAAGTGGTACTTAGGGACTCCAGGGTCCATTCTGGGGCAACAAGGCCAGTGGTTCAATGCCAGGAAGCAAGTACTTCTCTCTCTCTCTCTGTCTCTCTGTCTGCCTGTCTGCCTGTCTGTCTCTGTCTCTGTCTCTCTATATCTGTCTCTGTCTGTCTCTGTCTCTCTCTCTCTCTCTCTCCTGCCTCCCCCCTGTCCCAACCCCTAGGATTTTGCAGGACACTTGATTGGAGCTCAGGCAAAATGCTACTTAAAAGAAGACTTTCAGGAGAGGATGTGACTTGGTGCCTTGATTCCTGGCACCACTCATAAAATAAGCATGAGACTTTCTCCACAGGACAATTTATGGCTCAGACCTCAGGAGCAGGATGGTGATCAAGGAGGAAGCACAGCCTGCTGCAAACCCATTTAGAGCAGTGCTTTCCCCCTTACGTTGCCCTGTCCTGTTCCCTGTTGTTTGGGGAGCCAGGGCAACACACAGGTCAGCCGCCAACAGCACGGGGAGATCAGGGTTTGCTGTGGCCGGGAAGAAGCGGAGCTTCATCGTCCGGCCCTAGGGCTCGGGTTTCCGGAGTCAGAGGACTGAAAGCTGCATCTTGAGCTCACCTCAGGGCAGAGTGGGACAAACTCCCACGCGAAGGGTGTCGCAGGGTTGATTCTGCTGCTGGGCAGCATTACTCCGTCAGGGCCACCCCCCACACCCAGCCCTCCGCCATGAAACCGTACTTGAACTCAGCGGATAAAAACCACTGTCTAATATTGACTGGGCTCTGGAAAAAAAACAGGAACAAGCTTGTCCTTCCAGACTCTGAGTTGCACCTCAAGAAAATTAAAGGAGAGATTCCCCCCCCCAAAACTAGTAGATTAAGGGGTTAAAGGTGGGCATTCCAGTATCCTGGGGGGTAAATGATGCAGTTACTTTGGAAACATGGACTATTTTGGATTCATGGAGTGTTCCATGTACAGCTATGAAAATGCCAGAGTATAGGCAACTCACAAATGCAGTCATTTTTATATATTTACTAAGAAAAATAAATGTTTAATTTTGAGATATACGAATTGACACAATTTTGGGAAGGAGGAGGGGGCACACCTGCAGTGCCAGGGCTTACTCCTGGCTTGGTGCTCACGGATCACTCCTGGCAGTCCTCAGAAGACTTTAAGTGGCGGGAAAGACAAATGCCTTATCCCATGTACTATAGATCTGGCCCCAGTGCAATTCCTATGTTTTCAGTAACTTCCAATTTTGAATATACTTTCACATATCTGTATAAGCTATTTTGGTGTTTAAGTAAACTGAGATTTTGTGTTTAATTTAAATATTAATGGGTGTGATGAAACATACCTTTTCCAGGACCTAAGCAAATGTGAAATTCATCTTACAAAATACCCAACATTTGTATTTATTTAGTCTACAAAATCAAGTTGGGCTGGAGCGATAGCACAGCTGTAGGGCGTTTGCCTTGCATACAGCTGACCCAGGTTAGATTCCTCCGTCCCTCTTGGAGAGAGTATCTCGCCCGCATGGCAGAGCCTGGCAAGCTACCTGTGGTGTATTCAATATGCCAAAAACAGTAACAAGGAGTCTGACAATGGAGACATTACTAGTGCCCGCTCGAGCAAATCGCTGAGCAACAGGATGACAGTGACGGTGACAGTGACCAGATCAAGTTAACAAATTATAGACATGGACTTTATGAATTCTTACCTAAGATCTGATACTTATACATAGGATAAATATTTAATAAATTATAAAAATACATGTGTGGCACTATGCCTATATTCTTCTTTTCCTTAATCCCTCTTTCCTTCCCTTTGGCTAAACAAATCTAAATTGATTAAATAACATGTAGTTTGATTTTTTTTTGAGAGTATAAATCCTTTGAAGAGGATCCAGAAATGTACAAAGGAATAGTACAGATGAATTAGTACATTTCCTTTTTTCTTTTTTTTTTAAATTAGTACATTTCCAGACCTACATGTGGTGCTGATATCAAGTAGTCTTGAGAGATATTTGATAAATTATTCCTGGTTGGGCTTCAATGCAGTAAGGGATAGGATGAAAAGATTAGAAAAGAAAGCTTGAAGAAAAGTTGGAGCACTTAAGACTTCAGATTAGGTTCAGATCTGCTTTTTCGTTTCATTCTCTGTATGCCAAGTGATTCACAAGTACAGATGATGTACAACCAATACAATTTGAGCGCTTGATAATGGAGCAGTAGAAATTTTAAAACATATTTTTTGATTTGTATTGGTCTAATGCTCATTCACTCACATAGATCCCATAAAGGATGAGAGGACATAAGGAACACTTTCTTTATCCTCAGGTTAAGTACCGAGAATGTATGTAACTTCCAATCCACTGAGGATTGTAAGAGAGGGGATCTCAGATTGCTACGCTTGTAATTAGCCAAATACCAAAAATCTTAAAAAAAGGGTGGGAACATATAAAATACATCATTCACTTCCCCATACATTAATAATCTAACTTTGTGAGAGGCAGAAGATACCCATGAACACCTGCAAGACAATGAGCCTCCCACATCCAACAAAAAAGAGAGGGGCTTAAAGAAGGGCCCTGATTGGCCAGACAGGAGATACCTATCCACCAATCACTGAACCCAGGAAATGGACCTCTGAGTGGCCAGATGCAATCAGGCACAGATGACAAAAGAATCAAGAACTGCTTTAGGATTTTTTTTAAGTAAACATTTTAAATTGAGGTGTAACACATATAGAAGCGCACACATTTTAAGGATAGACCTGACTGCTTATAAAGTGAAAACACTCACAGAATCATGACCGAGATCAAGAAATTAAACATAACATTTGAAGGTTTTAAAAGTCCACTTAGTTTTACACTGGTATCATTGATGCCTCTCAAGGCAGTTTTCTATAAATGCTTATTCAATTATAAAGCGGTCTCAAAAATAGATAAAATTATAATCACGGTAGCAAATAATTCTCTAAATAACAAGTATTTGGGGTTTTACGACTTTTCTCTCATTCTCCGGCAAACAAAACAGGAACTCAGGGAGATAAATGAGTGACTCAGTGGAGAGAGCAGCACGAACTCTCAGTATGACTCCTGCAGCTCGAGTCTGGCAGTGATCCGGGAGCAACTAGTGATCTGGCTTCCCCCAGTCACGTGTGTATGCATACCCCAACCATGGAGGTGTAGTGTTTGTGGCATTCCTTTCGCATTTACGACAACCAGGACAACTACAAAAAGAGGGTAGGGGAGAAAAAAAGTTCGAAGAATTTTTTCTTTGAATATATATAGAATTTTCTTAGAATTTTTCTTAAAATTCTTAGAATTGTTTTCCTTCTTGGGCAGAAGTAATAATCATAGGGGCAAGCGCTTGACTTGCATGTAGCCAACTCCATTAAGTCACAGCACTACATATAGTCTGCCAAGCACCACCAGGAGTGATCCCTGAGCACAGAAATTATTTTCTTTTCACCATTTGTCAATCACCAGTCTGTATTCTTTCCTATGTACTGAGGTTTTCTTCCTTGCCTTGTTAGCTCCAATGCTATAGAATGAGTCAATGGTGATGTCATTATAATTTGCAATAGTTCAATGTTATTGTTTATGCTCAGAAATTAAGTTATCACATAAAATAATACTTATTCCACTGCTTGAGAAGGAATTGATCTATAATTTTTCCAAATAATTACTTTCTAAACTCAAAGTAACATAAAGTAAAATATGTTGAAAAATATCTGAAAATAAGAAAACATAAATGGTAAGTTAACCATATATAATTCAACCACCCAACAATAACCTCTGCAAACATTATGATTTTTCTCTTCTGTAAGTCTTCTTTTTCACAGCATTCATAACCTCTTTCAGTTAGATACAGTGCTTTTTTCTTTAAAATGTGTGGCTTCGGAGATTGTTTCCATTGTTTCCATGGCTTGGAGGCTGGTCTCTCATTCTGGGTAACTCAGGGAAGGGACCACCAAGTAAAATGTGGTTGGAGGTCATGTGGGGGAAGGGTGATGCGGGCCGAATACAGACTAGAGACTGAACACAATGGCCACTCAACACCTTTATTGCAAACCACAACACCTAATCAGAGAGAGAGAACAAAAGGGAATTCCCTGCCATAGTGGCAGGGTTGGGTGGGGGGAGACGGGACTGGGGAGGGGGGGAGGGATGTTGGGTTTACTGGTGGTGGAGAATGGGCACTGGTGAAGGGATGGGTTATCGAACTTTGTATGGGGGAAACATGAGCACAATGATGTATGGATCTGTAACTGTACCCTCACGATGACTCTCTAATTAAAAATAAACTAATAATAATAAAAAAAAATGTGTGGCTTCGGGACCAGAGAAACATACAGGAGTTAAGACTCACACCTTGCATATGGTTGACCTGGTTCTATTTCTGGCACCTCACAACCCCCTGAGCATCACTAGATGCAAGTCTGGAGACCACCAAGTAATGACAAATGAGTTCTCAGGGGGCAGTGTTGGACCATGTAATCTGTGGCACCAGATTGGGCTTTTGGTCAAGAATCTTTAAGAATATTCAGGATTCTTCAGGATTCCTCACCTCCTAATCACCGCTTGGTAACTTAAACAAACAAACAAACAAACTCACATTCTGGGGGAAAAGGCAGAGAAGGGAACACCTAGTAGAGAATGTTGGGAGGACCCACTCAGGTTGAAAGCCACATACCAAAAGTAGACTATAGACCAAACATGCTGGCCACTCGATACCTCCATTGCAAACTACAACATCCAACAGGAGAGAGAACAAAAGGGAATGCCCTGCCGCAGAGGCAGGGTGGGGTGGTGGGGGTTGGGATGGGGGTGGTGGGAGGGATGCTGGGAACATTGGTGGGGGAGAATGGGCACTGTTGGAGGGATGTAAACCAAATACAAACATGAAAGTTCATAAGTTTGTAACTGTACCCCACAGTGATTTACTAATAAAATTTTTTTTAAAAGATTAAATTAAAAAAAGAAAACATCTTAAGTAACTTTCAAATATGTAATATGATATTGTTAACCGTAACCACCATGCAATATCCACATGATTTATAATAGAAAATTAAAATACCTCCCCCAAAAAACAAAAAACAAAAACAAAAACAAAAGAATCTGTGGTTTTACTTGTTTTGGGGTCACAACTGCTCTGTTCTAGGATTACTTCTGGCTCTATGCTCAGGGATCACTTTTGGGGACCATACCTGGTGCTGGGGATCTAGCCCTGGCTTTGCTTTTTAAATAACTAACAAAAAAATGTGTAATGACATCTTAGACCCGCTGCTTGCTCATCCACCCTTCCAGGCGAGGTTAACTTCCTTGCCTGGGGCCTTTTGGGAACTGAAAGCAGATTCTCTTCCTTTCCAGCTGGGTTCTGGAAGCCTCCATGCCCAACTTCCATCATGTAAGCAGGCCCACCTCCTGACCAACATGGCACTTCTACCCACCACACCTCACACTGCTTACACTTACACTTCCTGGACTGGGTGAAGATAGACAGAGAAGGGAAAAACGGCATCCAAGGGAATCCCTTAGAGATGCTCAGGGGTACCAACTACAAAGATTCACTCTCCGAACAGCAGGAGTATAACACAATGGGAAGGATGCTTTGAAACCCACCAGCTCAATAGTGGAAATAATCATGGGGTGGGGCTCAATCAGCAGCTCTGCAACCTCTCAGAGAGGACATTAGTGACACCAGGTTAAGGATATTTGATGAGCTCCAAAAAATGATGGCACAGGTAGTCAGCAAGGTACAAGAAAGTTCGAGAGTCAAAATGAGAAAACTACAGTTGGAAATGACAGAAATAGCGAGTATTGTGGGTAATATTAAAAAAAACTGAACAGAAGGGCCAAATAGCAGGATAATAGCAGCTGAGGAAGAGATCGAGTAGCTCCAAGGTAAGATGCAAGAAGCCTCTAGAAAACAACAAAAGATGGAGGGAAAGTCTGAAATGAACAGCACATTAGAACTATGGAATGAGTTCAAGTGAGACAATATAATATAATCAGCAGAGTCTCTAAAAAACAGGAAGGCTCATTTGATGAAGAAGCACTAAAGAAATCATAGCTAAGAGTTTTCCAGAGTGGAGAAGTGCAGATACTGAGATCCAAGAGATGGGAAGTGCCCAAAAACAGATGACTGGTTAAAGAAACTTTGGTACATCTACACAATGGAATACAATGCAGCAGTCAGAAAAGATGAAGTCATGAAATTTGCATATAAGTGGATCAACATGGAAAGTACCATGCTGCGTGAAATGAGTCAGAAAGAAAGAGACAGACATAGAAAGATTGCACTCATATGTGGAATATAAAGTAGCTGAGAGGTACGAGCTTGCAATGATGCAATTTCTGGCAGAAATTTCTCTGGACTTAGTTACTAAAATACTAAAATAAGAAATACAAAACGGTGTGGCTGCTATTGCGGCCACACGACCTCATATCTCTTCATTCTCAGCAATGGAAAACAAATTATCAAATACTTCCTTTTTAGCAGGTCCGACTTTAGGGGGGAGAAACTCCAAACAATAATAGTGAGTTTTTTGTTGAAATATTGAATGTAATCAAGTAAAGTGAAAGTAAAGTGAAATTTATCAGCTACACAAGTGGGGTGAGGGACTGGGGAAGTGGAGGGTTTGGGGGAGGTAAACTGTGATTCTTGATGGTGGAATATGTGCACTGGTGAAGAGATGGGTGTTCGAGCATTGTATAACTAAGACTTAAACCTGAAAGCTCTGTAACTTTCCACGTGGTAATTCAATTAAAAAATTTTTTAAAAATAAATAAAAAAAGAGTGATCCCTAGCGCAAAGCCAGGAGGAAAGTCAGGTGTGACCCCAAAACAAAAATAAAAGCAAAATGGGGCCAGAGAAATAGCACAGTAGGCAGGGCACTTGCCTTGCACATAGTCAACCCAGGTTCAATCCCCAGAATCCCACACAGTCCCCTGAGCATAAAAGGATGATTTCTGAGTGCAGAGCCAGAAGTTAGCCCTGAGCATTGCCAGTGACCCAAAACCCAAACCTTTTCCCCGAAAAAAAAAAAAAGAAACGCCAAAAAAAAACCCAAAAACCAAAATTATTTTGCTTGACTATAAAAACAACCCCCCCAGAGTCTCAGGCCAGGAGCAATACCAGCATGCGCCCTACCGAGATTTGACCCAAGTGGCCACAGTTTTGTGCGGCCACTTTGCTGCTGATAGACCACGATCCGGAGGCCAGCTAGACTACTTTTGGTCCCAGCAACTGCTTGCAGCCATGTCTCTAGACTGTGAACTAAGCCATTGCCCCATGCTGCCCCAGGAAGGGAAATGATGCAATTTCGAACATAAATCTCCTTGGACTTAATTACTAAAATAGTAAAATACAGAAATCCTAAACCGACTTCATATCTCGTCATTCTCAGCAATGGAAAACTAATTATCAAATGCTTCCTTGTCAGTAGGGCTGTTTGTTTGGGGGGAAATTCCAACAACAGTAGTGAGTTTTGTGTTGAAATATGAAATGTAATCAAGATAAAGAGAAAATGAAGTGAAAATTATCAGCTATGCAGGCGGGGTTGGGAGGTGGAGGAGTGGGAGGCATACTGGGGTTTTTGGTGGTGGAATATGGGCACTGGTGAAGGGACGGGTGTTTGAGCATTGTATAAGCATTGTATAACTGAGACATAAGCCTGAGAACTTTGTAACTTTCCACTTGGCGATTCAATAAAATAGATAATTTAAAAAAAACCAAAGAACTTCAAATGGTATTATGACTGAGTATCAAAAATTATACTTTATTGGATGGCTACTGAATTATAGAAACTCATGCCGGCAGTACTCAAGAGCACTTACAGCCTCTGAACACTCAAAGACCTGGATTTAAATTTGAAGCTAGTACGTGCTAGCTGGCAGGTTATTTATCTCTCTGATTCATAGTTTCGTTCTTTTAAGTTTTTGAGTCACATCCTGGTGGTGCTTAGGGGTGACTCCTGACGCTGCACTTAGGAATCACTTCTGGTGGTGCTTGGGAGACCATAAGGGATGCAAGAAATTGAACCCAGGTCAGCTGCATGCAAGGCAAGCATCTGTGAAATGTACTAAAATAAATACTACACAAGGTTTGCATAGTGATTAAGATAATATTTATTAGATCCTTAGCAGGAAACTTGGCAAAAAAAGTTCTAAATAGATGGCCAGCAACATCAAATTAAGAAGATTCTGCATTGCCGTAGAAACAATGACCAGTGCTACTATTAGCACTCAGTATCAATGGCTCGTGGTCGCAGGCAATTTAAAAATTAGCGATAATTACACGTCAAACTGGGGCTCAAACTGGGGTTGGCCACAAGCAAAGCAGATGTCTCACCTCCTGTGCTTTCTCTCCAGAGAGGCAAACTGAGCTGTGACAGAAACCCCAATGGTTCACAAAGCCAAAAACATTTACCACTTTACAGAAAAAGCTGTCTGGCCACTGAGCTAAGGACAAGTTTTACTAGAAAGCAATATAGATGGTGTTTTAATAATTTTGAAGTCGAGGCCTTCCTAAGCACACCACAAAGCATAATGTAGCTGCTAAAAGTAGAACCTTACCCAACCAGATGAGAAAGGGGTTCCTGGCAGGAAGTCCTGGTAGGAGAGGAAGGGAGGAAGGCTGTTGGTGGAAGAAGCCCAGGCTGCCTCTGGGGTGAAGGGTGGAGAGCTAGAGATAGAGGAAGCAAGCACGCAGGGGCTCGAGGGATAGCACAGAGGGGAAAGTGTTTGCCGTGCATGTGGCCAACCTGAATTTGATCCCCGGGCCACCATATGGTGCCCAAGGAGTGATGTCTGAAAGCAGAGCCTGGGATAAGCCCTGAGCATAGCTGGGTGTGGCCCCACACAAAAGCAAACCAACCAATAAAAAGCCAGCACTGAAAAGAACCGCGCTACCTACATTTCCATCTGTTCAATAAAACCAGAAATTTCAGGCAAATTTTGAATAAATACCTGATAAAAGAGGCAATAAAGAACAAAAGATAGGCTTGCATTTTTATTAGTAAAAACGATATCACTATGTTGTTCAAAAGGGGTGGATCATTAAACAACACGTAAAATGTACATGTGGGTGGATTATAGAGCAACACATAATATCGCTTTTTTGGGGTGGTGGTCACTTCCAGAGATACTCAGGGGACCATGTGATGCCAAGGATTGATCCTCGAACTCCTGTAAAATAGCACATTTTTGTAAGTACTAAAAATATCAGCTGACTACATCAAATTAAGAAGATTCTGCACTGCCATAGAAACAATAACCAGAAAAAAAATTACCCCTATAGACAGGAAGAAAATATTTTCTGCCAGTTATCAGATAAAAGTGTTAATATAAAAAATATATATATATATAGGTGCTGGAATGCTAATACAGTGGGGAGGTGTTTGCCTTGCACATGGCTGACCTGGGTTTGACTCCAGCATCCCATATGGTCCTCAGAGCATTGCCAGGAACAATTTCTGAGTGCAGAGCCAGGTGTTATCCCTGAGAACAGCTGGGTGTGGCCCCAAAACTAATACATATATAAAATATACACACATGATGATGATACACAGGTGTGTATATATGTGTGTTTATACATACATAATATAATGCATATAACATAGCACTGTAGTCCCATTGTTCATTGATTTGCTCAAGTGGGCATCAGTAACGTCTCCATTGTGAGACTTGTTACTGTTCTTGGCATCTCGAATACGCTACGGGTAGCTTGCCAGGCTCTGCCGTGCGGGTGGGATACTCCTGGTAGCTTGCCCAGCTCTCCAAGAGGGATGGAGGAATCGAACCCGGTTTGGCTGCGTGCAAGGCAAATGCCACACTCACTGTGCTATCACTCCAGCTCACATATAATGTAAAATACATATTATGTATACAATATATAAGGCATTTTGTGAAGTTCAACACGACAGAAAGATCAACCCCATCAAAAAATGGAGAAAAAAAAGCTGGACAGAAACTTCTCAAAGAAGGCATAACAGGGGGCTGGAGCAATAGCACAGCCGGTAGGGAGTTTGCCTTGTACATGGCTGACCCGGGTTCGAATCCCAGCATCCCATATGGTCCCCCAAGCACTGCCAGGAGTAATTCCTGAGTACATGAGCCAGGAGTAACCCCTATGCATTGCCGGGTGTGACCCAAAAACCAAAAAAAAAAAAAAAAAGAAGGCATAACAGATGGCCAATAGGTATATGATAAACATACTCTGCTTCACTTAATGATTCCTACTAACATTATCACCAAGGAAATGCAAATCAAAACAACAAAGAGATATCACCCCACACCAATGAGACTGGCACACCTCACCTAAAAAGAAAAACAACCAGGGTTATTGTGGATGTGGGGGTAAAGGACTCCCACCCACTGCTGGTACAATGTGATTTGGCTCAAGCTTGTTGGAAAACAATCATGGACACTCTTCAAAAAACCAAGAATTGTTATGTAGTAACTCCTCTTCCTGATACCTACCCCAAGGGCCCAAAAGCTCTATTCAGAAAAGATATTTGTGCTCCCATGCCTCTCGGAGCACTCTGAAAACAACCGAAGTGTCCAGAACAGATGACTGGATAAAGAAAATAAGGTATATATATACATATATATGTATAGATATATGTGCAAAGTGGATTGCTACTCAGCATAATAAGACTGAATCATGCAATTTGCAATTTGCGGCTGCATTAGATGGATCTGAGAATATCATGCAGAGTGAAGGAAATCAAAGGACAGATTCTGAATGATGTATCTCTCTCACAGGTGGGATATAGAGGAACACAGTAATAGACTAACAAGCTGCCAGGGGAACAGAAGAGAATTGGTTCCATGTAACCAAAACTCAGCTTGCTGTGGTGGGGGAAGGTAGGGGCCCAGAGAGTTTGAGGTGGAGGGTGTGGCATTTAAACACTGTATGCGTGGGACCCTATCATTAACAGTATCGGTCACCGCAGAACCTAAAATTTTAAAAAGTTTAAATAAAAGAGATCAAACGATTGATCGGAAAAGTCACCATATTTTGCCACCAGAGAGCAATGGACAGCCAAATATCAGAACTGCTGCTTCAAATACATTTTTATTCATCACTGTATATCCCTGAGAATCAGGTCGTGGCCGAAGACATTTTTTCCCCCTTAAATCTTATTTGAGGGGCTCAAGAGCAAATATTGCCTTTTTCAGAGCTGAAGAGCTATAGCAGCAAGCTGTGCACCAGCTCTCTCTGCAGGGGCTTCTCCCTGCAACCTTCTCCTGCACACCTGGCTCCCCAAACACCCCTGAGAAGGCCCTCCGAGACCAGGGAGGGTACACCTAGTCACTGCTCCAAATCAAAACAACGAAGACAACATCTCTACATGGTGGTGTTTTACATGCTTTGATTTAGTTTTGTCTAGGGGGGCCAGGTCTTACTCCTGGCTCTGCACTCAGGAATCACTCCTGGCTGGCGTGGGGACCACAAGGGATGCCGGAGATCCACCCGGGTCCTCTGTGTGCAAGGCAAACACACTACCTGCCATACTATCACCCCAGCCCATTTTAGAAACTTTCGAGTGTCTCTTTAAGTTTACACACACACATAAATACGTATCTTTAGTTTTGGGGGGCCACTAAATGTATATTTAGCTTCAGTGGCCCCAATATATTTAGCATTGCCCGGGTGCCATGTGGCACTGAGGAGCAAACCCAGGGACCCAGCACGCACAGCACAGCCCTTTGAGCTATTTTCTCCTGCCACTATTTTGGGTCTGAGGCCGTGTCTGGCAGACATTAGGGGGCTACTTCCAGCTTTGTGCTCGGGGGGTCAGTCCTGTTGGTACCACGGGGCCATGAGCGCCCAGGGAGGAAATTCAGGCTTCTCAAATGCAAAACATTTACTTAGTCCTTTGAGCTACCTCACTGATCTCTCATTTTCATACTTAAGAAATTACAACATTATTATTTTGCAACGAGAACAAAAAGGAGCATAGATTTGGAAATGAAATAAGGAGAAGACATTAACCATCTAACCAACCAAATGGTCACTGTCACTGTCACTGTCATACCATTGCTCATCGATATGCTCGAGTGGGCACCAGTAACGTCTCCATTGTGAGACTTGTTACTGTTTTTGGCATATCGAATACTCCAGGCTTGCCAGGCTGTGCCGTGTGGGCGAGATACTCTCGGTAGCTTGCCGGGCTCTTCAAGAGAGGAGGAGGAATCAAACCCAGGTTGGCTGTGTGCAAGGCAAATGCCCCAGCCGCTAGGCTATTGCTCCAGCCCAACCAAATAGTATCTGATAAATAATGAAGTAGAAATTGGGTTTAATATTTTTTCCCAATAATATTAAAATGCTTATGATAAAAATTCTTAAAGTTAACTTTCAGTGTATCTAATTTTTAAACAGAATCCTAAACTAAAACACATTATAGTGTTTTTTTCTTACCAGACAATATGCTATATCATCAAATATTCTCTAGAAATAGAAACCTTACTGTAACTTATTTCTACATTAATGTATGTACAAATTTATTCCTCACAAATAACACCTTATACTTGCATAAAAATTATTTCTGCTTTGGGGGTTTTCTACATGTTCATCTTGGGAATATTGACATTTTTCAGAGACCTAGTTTATGACCAAGTTGCTTTCCAAAAAACCTCTCCTAGAGTCTCAATTCACCTCATTCTTGCCAATTTAGAGGATTATACCATAGTAGGGCTGGAGCGATAGCACAGCGGTTGGGCTTTCGCCTTTCACGTGGCCGACCCGTGTTCGATTCCTCCGCCCCTCTTGGAGAGCCCGGCAAGCTACGGAGAGCATCAAGTCCTCGCGGCAGAGCCTGGCAAGCTACCCGTGCGTATTGGATATGCCAAAAACAGTAACAATAAGTCACTCAATGAGAGACATTACTGGTGCCCGCTCGAACAAATCGATGAGCAATGGGATGACAGTGACAGTGATATCACAGTAGGGGCCAAACAGTGCAGCAGGTAGGGTGCTTGTCTTACAGGTGACCCAAGCTTGTTCTTAGCACCACATACGGTCTCCTGAGCACTGCCAGGAGTGATTCTAGAGCAGAGCCAGGAGCAAGCCCTGAGCACTGCTGGGAATAGCTCACCCTCCCCCCGCCGCCTCCCCAATACAAACACAAAACAAACAACCCGAAGCCAAACATACATTTTAAAACTTATTGAGAAGATTTATAGTGAATTATTTTTATACGTTGTATATGTCGTAAAAACAGTATTTGATGGTAAGTGCCATTGTCCCAGCTCTAGGCGATGTCGATCTAATTTACAAACTATGAGGCGCTGTCAGGCGGTTCAGGGACTGCAAGTGCCGTTCCTGCCCTCGTGAGGGCGTGAGCCTGACCTGGTCCACAGCGCAGCGGGCCCAGAGCTCTGCAGCCACCCCCAGGCCCAGGGCACAGGGAGCCCCGGGAGCAACGGCTGGACGTGTACAAGCAGGACAACCAGACAGGGGACCCTGGCCAGCCCGGCTTTACAACAGAGGGGAAGGAAAGGGGAATCTCCAAGGCCAACCACGTTCTCAAATGATAATATATATATATATATATATATATTTGCAAATTTTTTGTTTTGTCCACATGTGGCAGTGCTCAGGGCTTACTCATGGCTCTGTGCTCAGGGGCTACTCTTTGGGGGCTCAGGGAACCATATGGGGTGCCGGGAATCAAGCCTGGGCTGGCCACACATGAGCTGCTGTGCTAGCTCTGTGGCCCCATTAGTGGTTAAGAATTCTATGACTCTTTTATTTTTCTAGATTTCCCCCCCACAATCCAAAAGGTGAGTCTACTAATCTACAACTTGCCTCTACAGTATCTTTATTTAAACTGTAAACAATATTATCGTTTTCACTATTCCTGTCAAGCCTAAATCAAATCCACTCTGCTGAACGTCAGTAAATCTGTATTTGTCTGGAGAGCCATGGGTTAAGGACGTGGGCTAAGGTGCTGGCCTAGCACGCGGCTGAACCCGGTAATCATGCCTGATCACAGAACCAAGAGGAAGCCCTGAGCACTGCTGGGTGTGACTTACAAACAAACAAACAAACAAACAAAAAAATCTGTATTCAATTTATTTATTCAATTTTCCATTGATGTTTATAAACTGACATAGAAATAATTTTCCCATGCTATCAGGTAACTGCAGTGGCATGTTTATTTTTCAAAATAAAAATTTTGGGCCAGAGCAATAATAGAGGGCAGGGTGCCTGACACACGACCCATCAGGTACAATCCCCGGCATCCAAATGATCCTCTGGGCTTTCGGACTCACATACACCGTACACTCTTAACCACAGAACTTTCTATACTTTCTTCAATAGAAGGCGATGCCATAAACTTTTTTTTTTTTGGGTCACACCCAGCGATACTCAGGGGTTACTCCTGGCTCTGCACCCAGAAATTACCCCTGGGCAGTGCTCCGGGGACCATATGTGATGCTGAGAATCGAACCTGGGTTGGCTGCATGCAAGGCAAATGCCCTACCCGCTGTGCTCCAGCTCCAAGTGCCATAAACTCTTAGAAGAACTTTCTAGTTCAGATCTGGAAATGGGGCTCACTGACCTTGCATAGGTGAGGTTCTGGGTGCAATTCCTGGCACCACATACTGTCCAGTACTAGTGGGGGAGACACCCCCCGAGCCAACACCCTCTGCAAGCCAAGTGTAGTTTCCAAGCACTGCTGAATGGGCCCTAAACCAATGGACGCCCCAAGTGTTCTTGTACCCAATCACTGACAATTTCTAAGTTTAGAAAAAAACTGGAAAGAGTGCATCAGAAATAGTTTTCAGGAAGAACCTTTTTATTCATATAGAGAACATTTTAAGACATTTAAACATCTGTATGAACATAGGATTAGGTATCATGAAATGGTTATATGAAGATCATTCCAATATAATACCATGTATGCTGAATGATGAATTATTCCACACAAGGGATGTCCATCCGTTTAAGGAAATTCAGATCTCAGTACCAGTTTACAGTACAGAAAAAGTGGAAAAACAAAACAAAAACCTCATTGTTGAAAATTACCAAGTACGTGCTACCTCTCCAGATACACTGTGTTGGAAAAATGGCCTAGAATTGACAGGTGACTTCATGGCAAGTTCCTAAATACAGCCTTGGGTCTCTCTGACATGTCATAAGCAGGAACTATTACCATGAGTCACTCAAAACATCTTGCATGTAACAAGGAAAAACTTATCTGTTCCCAGCTTTCCATTGGTAAGAAAAAAAATAAATAAATAAAAACAGTACTAGAACTACAAGTTACCTCCAGGCAACAGCAATTGAAAACTGAGCTGGTGGGCGTGTTCCTTTTTTAAATGCCGACTCAGTCAGTGGCTGTGGCTAGGGTTTTCCTGGGCGGGGCATGTTAGTAGTGGAAAGAGTGAAGATATCCAAACCACGGAATCCTCCACAATATGAAAATTCACAAGCTTACATTCTCCACCCTCTCCCTTCCTACCTCCGCCCTCCATCTAAATTATTAGGTCTCGGAATAGAAATTACTTTAGGTCAGTCTACCACTGAAGGCACTCAAAAAAGAAGCTTGGGCACGAGATTGGATGGGATGCAGCTGGAGAAGGCAACCAATCTCCATGAACAAAACATCAACACGGAAGGCTTAAGCTGGAACATCTTAGTCATCTCTTATACAAGGGCTTACTGGCTCCATGGTGAGATACAATCTTCACTAACTTTCTTCTAAGGGAACATCTTTTGATCATTACTTTAGCAAACTGTTATAACAAGCTAATATAAAACTGAGGGTCTGCTATGGGGGCAGACTTAATGGGTAGTTGGGAAAACTGGAAATCATGGTAATGGGAACAACGGTGGGATTGGTGTTGGAATATTAAATATCGGTAACTAAACTGATGACTTAGTAAAAGTTATAAAAGGAGCTTGAAAATCCTATTTTTCTTGATCAAAGAATTGTATGGTGTTAATGATGATTAAATTCTCTATTTATACAAGTTACAAACATATTACTACAGACACATAAAGCCTCTACTGGAGTTTCTAAGAATGGAAACAAGGCGCTGGAGATACACTTCGTGTATTAGGTAGGGCGCTTGCCTTGCATGTGGCTGACCCTGGTTCAATCCCCGACACCGCATGTGGTCCCCGGAGCACCACCAGGAATGATCCCTGAGCAGTCAGTAGTAAGCCCTGAGCAGCAACAGGTGTGGCCCCAAATAAAAGCAAAAAAAAAAAAAGGATAGTCAGGAATTTGTTCATAGAACAACTTCATAAATGATGACATCTGGGAAAGCTGGAGGATAATGGGGATAAGGTGGCAGGTGCCAGTTCTACCCCCAACATGTGTCGGCTGGCACAGAATGAGAGTAGTCCCTGAACACTGCTGGGTGTGGCACACAACCCCAGACTAAACAATAACATCTAGGATCACAGATTATTTGGGAGTTTTCTACCATGAATATCCCAAAAAGTAGTTAACTGGTGACACTTTTGGAGTGGCGGGAATTGTTATAGCAAATTGTTCTAACAAATTGTTGGCACAAGTATCTACGTTAACGGAAGGAAAGCAAATAGGTCTCAATGGCTAGGTCCTGTGGTGTCGGTGTGGCTGCCCAAGGCAGTTTAGAGGATTCTAAAGCAGTGTTAGCTACCAGGAACGCGGATTGTAGCCGTTAGCAATGTCTGCCATGGTCTCCAATGAGGGAAGGCACACTTAGCTTATGTTTATCATTCCTGATTAAAACCGACATTAATGGGCACATGCAGCTTTGAGGCCAGTCAGTCACTTAGAGTAGCTGTGCCTTCTTGGGCAAGTTACGAGCAAAATCTGTCTCAGTTCACATTTGTAAAACAGTGAATAAAAATGTTTATCTTAGTTTTTCATATTTCACAGCAGGGCCTAGCGCATGACAAGCGCTCTCAACAAAACTACTATCATGAATACCACCTTCTATGAATGTTTTAAACTTAAGTCAGAGGGTACAGTTTGCGGGGAGCTGGATCCTAAAAACTTAAAAGATAAATGTCAAATTGTTTTCATTGAGATCTGGCTCGAGCCGAGCCCGTCTCCCCTGTTGAAGCTAACCCCACAGTCAAAGGGGCATCTTCAAAGAACCCCTCCTAGCCCAGGCAGGGCTTGAAAATCCCTGAAGAAAGTTTTTCAGAAGTGGAAACAATACTCTTTTGAGGCTGCTCTGCATTTGTTAGCCAGCTGGCCTGAAGAAGAAAGGTCAGAGTAAGGGCAAAAGGACCAAATTTAAGGCAAAGAGAAACATACCATTAAGGATTGTTCTTGGAAACAAGGTGTTGAAAATTAGGCAGAAAATTCACATGGCTTCCATTAGGAAATTTTTTATTTTTAAATTAGGATTCCTTTTGGCAATTAAATCGGAATTAAATTTCACTTAGGGTTGGCTTGAGGACAAAGTGGATCCTCAGTTTTGTAATTTTTCTCAAACATGGTTAATGGTTAGATTTTGTCCGTTCATGATTTTGTCCTTGCAGCTGTCTGATTATCTTCAACAATAATTTTTATATGGCAGAATAGCAGAAAAAAAATTCTATTAAATAGCAAGACACTAAGGATACCGGGATATTCTCAAATCTAACTTTTTTCAAATCACTTCAGATTTAGTGTAGGGTTTAGCCAGAAAAAGTAACTCCCAAGAGTTGGTAAAAAAAATCAGAAAAGGTAAGCAAGGGCAGAAGACTCAGAGAGAGGAATGCGGCAGATTTGGCAGATTTGGTGGGATTCCTGTCAACACAATGCAAAAAGAAAAAAAATGTTCAAGACATTCACTTTTAAAATCCACATTATAAATAATTTAATTTTTTTATAAAAAAGAATAGTTACAAGGGTTTCTAGGAAGTACACAAGTACACATGATCTAATCATCATCTCATAGAGCAAAAGATAGGGCGCAGGAAAGGATAACATTCTTTTCATTTTCACCAACTCTGACCTACTCGAACAAGAGAAAATTCTGCAGTTTATTCAGAAATTCTTCTAATTCACACCTCCAAACATATGAAGATTTGAGGAATCTTTTCAATATACTGTGCCTTGTGAGACTTTTATAGATCCTTTCTTCAAAAAACAGTAAAAGAACTACAGTAAAGAATGTTTATCTCTTAGAACCTTCAAAGAGTTCAACTCTGACACAAAATATTTCAATGCCTTAAGATTTTTCTGTAATAGCACAATTAAATTCTGCTGTGTTGTCCATGTGGCTGAAAAAAAACCAAATCCTGGTTTTTTTCTCAGATTAGAATGTTACTAAAATGAATTCTATAGGTCAGAATAGAAGAAAAAAATACTTCATTAAATGGCAAGACACTAATGATAGTATACTGGAAAAGTCCTTAAATCTGAATTTTTGGAATCACTTCAAATATGCAGAAGACCTATAGACTGGCAAACCATCTATTAAACCAGTTAATAAACTTATTCATTTCTGCTTACAAATTACAGATGTGTAATTGTATGTATACTCAATCCCCCAAATGACCCTTTTGAGGCCTGCCTGGGGTTACTCCAGTAGCTTCTATTCAAGGTGCGGGGGCAGGCCAGACAGTGTAAGAGACGGGGCGTGTTGTGAGACCGGATTCAGTGCCCGGCGCACACCTGATAGAGGGTGGGAAAGCCCCCACCCAGAGAACTGCCGGGTATGGCTCCAAAACCAAAACAATAAACATCAAATTTTTAAGGACTTGGCATGTCAACGGGTGACGAGGATTGGGGTAAAAGCCAGTCCATGTTTTCTCATATCCGTCCCAGGTGTGAACGCAATGCAGCAGCCCAAATGCTCCAGGACTGCGTGTCTGTGTGCATGTATGCGGAGCTGGGGACAAAGCCCAGGGGGTCTCAGGTGCAGGGCACCCCCTACCGCTCAGCTCGCCTAGTCTTGGATTGTGCTGAGGGAAGTTTCTAGGTCAATACTATTCAGTACGTTTTACCACATGCATTTCAAGTAATGATTACAGAATTTCCTGACATACACTTAAGAGTTCAACATTAACAACAAATATTAGGCTATAAGTATTCAAGGTAAATTTAGGACTTAAATGAACTACCAGCTGAATAATATTCCTATTCTTCCATTTTAGTGACACACAGACTAGGATTATAATTTCTAGGAGTTTCAAACATATGAAAACAAAGCAGCAATAATTTTCTGTATCTAGCATACTGTGTGGCTTTTCTCACTATGAAGAAGCCCCTATTCTCTGGTGAACATGTAGTGTTCTCTTCCCTCACATTTCTGGAAGCAAATTAAAAAAAAAATAATAAAGCTTTTTACTTAAAAATCAACAACACAAAACCAGCCCACTGCTTAAGGAGAGAAATGATTTGTGCCTGAGACCTTAGTCTTTTAAGAATATAAAAAGGAATTTAGAACATAACCTAAAACACAAATGGAGTTATAAAATCTTCTTTTCCTTGCAATACTCTATGTGAAATTAGACTTATAAAACTTATATTTAAAAAATCAATTATAGAGGCTGGAGCGATAGCACAGAGGGTAGGGCGTTTGCCTTGCACGCAGCTGACCTGGGATCGATTCCCCAGCATCCCATATGGTCCCCCAGCACCGCCAGGAGTGATTCCTGAGTGCATGAGCCAGGAGTAACCCCTGTGCATAGCTGGGTGTGACCCAAAAAGCAAAAAAAAAAAAAAAAAAAAAATCGATTATGAAAATATTGGAAGCTCTAGGATTAACATTCAAATTTTTATTCTCTTTTATCTCCTCATCAAGGTGCCACTAACTACAATAATGCTAGCAGTAGTATTTGGGGCAGACACCACGCTCACCACATCCACCACTAGAGTGCCGAGGTCCCTCCACCAATGTCGCTACACCCCTGCATTGACATTTTCCCATCAACCTGCTAAATTAAGAGTAACATAAGATTGACTAGTTTCTTCAAGATACATGATGTATCCAGTGCCAGAAAATACCTGGCTATAAAAAAGAATCTCTGTAGGAAGCCAAGTCTTGATTCCCCACCCTAGCAGGGCAGCACCCAGCAGCACCGGGTGTGGTCCCAGAAGAAAACAAATATGCGCACATCACACATTTCTGGATGATTTTCCTTACAATCTATTTTTGGGCACTGATTTTCCATCTCAAAATTTGGATGCCTTAAAATATTAAGTTGGAAAAGAGTAACAATGTTTCTTTTAGAGTACAGTTGCCTAGAAATGGGAAAAATTAAGCGCCTAAGCACAGCTCAGATGTAATATGCCCCAAACCCCATTTGCAGTACTCAGTTAAATTCAAGAGCTGGAATAAAGATCATGGCATAAAAAAGTGATAAAGAGGCAGGATTTAACTTAACTTAGAGAATACAAATATCTCAAGCTATCATGACTTGTTCTACAAGGTAAAAGTTTTTTTTTTTTAAGGTAAAAGTTTAAGAGATGAGCATTTATGATAATTTCAAGCAGAAGCTGGGTAAACTTGTGGAGTAATTGTCTCTGCTCCTTATAGTTAACAGGTATGTGTGTGTGTGTGTGTGTGTATACACACACACACATATATATGTTGATACGATCTAATGAAGCCAGATAGTACATCAATATTAAATATCTTTAAAAAATTCAATGTTAACTTTTTTCTATGGATGACTTTGCATTTAAAGACCTTGAAATTCTAAAAAAAAAAAAAAGACCTTGCAATTCATTCTAGAGAAAGTAAAGAACTGTAACCCAAATAAGGATTGACAGAAAATCTTTTGTGAATTAAAAAATGCATGGTGTCATTTAAACAAATATTTGCAAGCTCTGAAGAGAGGTCAGAGATGAAAGACACCAAGATTTGAGTCACTGCAATTGCTGGGAAAGTAGAACAAAGGGAAGGGACCTACTGGTGAAGGAAATGCCCAGGGACGAACTAAGGGCTTACAAACACAGGAAACAGGCATGCTATCTGGTGGACTTTATGAAGGCAGTTTCATTTCAACATTGACCTTGCAATTTAGGCTGCAGCTGGCCAAGGAGTGAAAGGGACGCCTCGATGACAACCCTTGCAGGACATTCCTTCGGCAGCACTGCAGATATGCTCCTGACTCTTAGATTATCACTGAAATTGTTTCCTATAGAAATTTTGACTGAAGAATTTAGCTCCTAGTTCATTTTGTCATCTATAAGAGCCTATGCCAGAGACTTAGCAACACAGGATTAATCCTCAACAGGTCTGTATTACAGGGGGAATAAATCTGAAACATGACAGTCTTCAGTCTTGGTAATCTATTTCTTTGGGAGCCTGAAGGAACATGCTTTTCAAGCCATGTTTCCGACTCAATCTCTATGGCAACAAGCCTGACACCTCTGACAGCAGATACTGAGACGCCCACAAAATTTACAATGTAAAGGCTACAGAAACGTCAGTGTCACTTAGGGATGTATGCTTCCCGTGTACATGAGGACCTACGCTCAATTCTGAGCACTGCTGAAAAGACAATGTCAGATGACTCAATTAAAGTCAGATCGATGTAAAAAACATTTAGAAGGTTAAAAGAGAGAGCTCGAAGGCTACCTCTATGTGAGTGCACACTTGGCATGGAAAAGCCCAGGTTCTTAGCTCCAGCACAGCTGGCCTAAGTAGCTCTGGGAGAGCTGGGATTAACCCCTGATCATCACTGGGGACAGTACCCTAAGGAAAAAAAAAATAATGAAGTAGTAATCCGAGCGTCTAGATATAAAAGCTGTATTTTTATCAGTGAGTCTCCAGCAAGAAACACTAAAATGAATGGATTCATTTTTGGAGCAATCTGGGCATGGGATTGGCAAACAAATCTTGTACCCCTATTAAGCTCTGTTTGGGGGCTGGAGAGACAGCCCAGCTGGGAAGGTGCTTGCCTTGCAAATGACGGCCCTGGCTTTGCTCTCCACCTTCCTTTAGGGTCACCCAAACAGGGCCAGGAGTAATTCCTGAGCAGGCGTGCACTCAAGCAAAACAAGTCTTTCTGTCTTATGTCAAGAAATATTCATTTCTTGCTTAAAATGATGCCAGCTAAATGTTAAACCTTATTTACTATAGATTTGTAAATCTTGGGGCAACAACTCATTTCTACATATCCTCCTCAATGTTACACTGTCGCGTTCATCAATTTGCTTGAGCTGGCACTAGTAACGTCACCATTGTGAGACTTGTTGTTACTGTTTTTGGCATCTCGAATATGCTTCAGGGAGCTTGCCAGGCTCTGCCATGCAGGCAGGATACTCTCAGTAGCTTGCTGGGCTCTCTGAGAGGGACAGAGGAATCAGAACCTGGGTTGGCCACGTGCAAGGCGAACGCCCTAACCGCTGAGCTATTGCTCCAGTCCCTCCTCAATGTATACACTGGAAAGGACAAAATGGAATGGGGAGAATGAGCACCCACTGCTAAGTATCAGAAAGCTGCAGGCCACTAAGTTTGTAAACAAAATCCTATCAGAATGTAGCCTATTTTTGAAACAACATTACATAACATTACATCAGGTAACACTACCACCTATGGCATATGGGTGCTTTTGTGGCACAGCATCAAAATCTCCTAACATATGGTGCTGAGTACAAAATACCTACTTTCTGGCTCCATACAGAATGTTTGCTGACTGCTACTACTACAGAATCCTGACTGTAAGCAAAGTGCAAATATATACACATGTGATGACCGAAAACCTGAACGGGCTTAAAATCTGATAGGGATTAGCATCAGGTGTAAATATGCTATGCTATAAACATCCAAATGGATTTCACCATTTTCCATAATCCAACTCTCCCGCTTTCACAAGAGTAACTGGTCCACACGGTCCGATGAAGTCAAGTGCACCACTCAAAAATGGACCCCAAGTACTCCCACAGCACCGAGGGTGTCTGCTCCTACACTAGACCTTGCAGAGCTGTCTTCAAAGGGGTACCAGACTGCAGCCACCGTGCCCAAGTCGGGGCACTAATTCATTACCTCCTAGATTAACTAGTGCAGTGTGTAGTAACTGCATTCCTTATTTGTAACCTTGGCATGTGTACTATCTTCTAGGAAACGTGTAAATGGAAATAAATCCAAGACAACTTAAAAAGGCACCTTGGACGAGTGGGCAGTGGGGAAAGAGCACGTATTTTGCATGCAGGAGGCTTGAGTTTGAGCCCCAGGACTCCGTGGTCACCCACCCACCCTCACGCCCAACATCACTGGGGAAACAACCTGAACACCAATTTGGGAATAGCCTCTAAGCACCACTGGATGACCCCCAACTTTTGAGGGCAAACCACAGAAGTTTGCAATTTAATTCTTTGCAAGGCGTTCTTTTTCCCTTCCCAGCCCCAATAATGTGAAGTGCCTGCACCTCTCCTGAACTGTAGGGGCCAGGGGGAAGCTCCATGTAGCCTCACAGCTGCCAAGTAGCGGCAACATGTTAGCGAGTTGCTGGTTCCCTGAGTACCTGGGTAGGTCGGAACAAAGTCATAGTGTCTAATTCCACAGATTTATCTAATAGAACAGAAAACCTGAAGCTACTAGAGAAAAACATTCCTAGCCCAGAAAACTACAAATGATGAATGCAAACATGGTTTCCAGTTTTACAAACATACGAAGGTCCAGACAACCAATTTTTTTTTAAACTGGAAGACTTCAGTATGGAAGTATTTCACTTTTCATGATGTTAAAGAGGGGCACTGCACAGTGCTGTGTATATTTTATTCTGCATCACTCCACCCCCACGCCGTGTTTGGGTCACACCAGGGCTTACTCCTGACTCTGATGCCTAATTAGGATTCTAATAAACTTTTGAGTTGAATCTTAGAAACAAAGGCAAATTTAGACCATCAAAAAAAAATGTACATATATTCAACTATGTGTGTAGCCTTAAGTAACATTTAAAATTCTTATTATAAATGAGACACATAAGCTCCATGAATGACTTTTGGAGGCCGATCCAATTCACAAAACTGCCATTATCTGCAATGAATTCTTTAATGAGGTGACAATTACTTGAAAATCCAGCACAGAAAATATACTTAGCAGAAGTCACCATTTCTATATAATGGCACTACTCTAGTTTCAGAAGTCAAATGCTAGCAAAATCTCAAGAACCTCAAGATGTACTAAAGTTCCATTTCTCTTTCACAGGAACCTGTATTTCTCTCTTGTAAAACACAGGTTCTAGGAATGCCAAAAATTCATTATACCTCTTCACTAAAACAGAAAGATAGGGTGACTAAAACATCAAGTCAGTGTTGCACTATATATTGCCTCATGAATATTAGGCTACCATAATTTCCTTAAATTTTCTTTTTTGAATGTTAGACATTTAAATGTTAGTGGTAATTATTTGGGGGAGGGAACATGTTGGGTCATCCCCAGAGATACATGGTGGACCATGTGGTTTAAAGGTCGAACGAGGGCTGGCTACAGAGAAGGCAAGCACTTTTTCTTTTGAGTGACACCTGGTGATGCTCAGGGGTAACTCTTGGCTCTGCACTCAGGAATTACTCCTGGCGGTACTTGGGAACCATATGGGATGCTGGAAATCAAACCCAGGTCGGCTGCATGCAAGGCAAACGCCCTACCCGCTGTGCTCCAGCCCTGAGATGGTTAAGCACTTTAACCCATTATGACTCTGGCCCATTGGCAGTCATTTCCTTTGAGTTGTGTGCCAGGAATTACATTTGAATATACTATTGTCCCTAAAATTCAAATTCTCTGGGAATCAATTCTTTTAGATACTCTAAAATTTTTGTTATTACCTTGAAACTATTATACATACTGTTCTCTTACCAACTAGTATGAAATATGCTAAGTAGATTGTCTTTTGCGTACCTTAAAGATTAAAAACATCTTTAATTATATATATATGCTAACTGCCAATCGTTGGTTGTTTTTTTTTTTCCGGGGGGGGGGGGACAAAATTATCTGTCTGACAGTGAAAAGGTGCTATTACTAGGATATACAACTAAGCAGCCTAGGCAGACGTTGTGGTACCAAGACCACACTTCGGTATGCATGGTGCAAAGCATGAACTCTGGCCCTCTGTAACATCTCCCTGACCCTGCTTATTCACTGAAATAAATTAAAAAACAAAAACAAAACCAAAAACAAAACAAAAAAACACAAACCATAGACCTGTTTCCTGTATCTTATTTCTTTTTGTTCTAAATTTGGAAAGAGTTGATAGAGACTAAAATTTGAAACGCCTTTATCTTATTTGATCAATAAGCGAATACCCTATATAAACTTCCACATGCCTATGATTTGTAAATAAAGGGGAAAAATTCAACAAGCAATTTTCGTAACATGAAAACATCTCTAAATTTCAACTGTTCTTGATGTCAAAATATTCCGCGAGGAGCAATTTCTGTGTACATAATTTTTTTTTTGGCTTTTTTTTTTGGGGTCACACCTGGCGATGCACAGGGGTTACTCCTCTGCACTCAGGAATTACTCCTGGCGGTGCTCAGGGGACCATATGGGATGCTGGGAATAGAACCTGGGTTGGCTGCGTGCAAGGCAAATGCCCTACCCGCTGTGCTATCGCTCCAGCCCCTGTGTACATAATTTTTAATCAACATTATTAGGCCAAAAAGAAAGTCAACAGGAATATTTTCTAAAATATAACATGTGGCCAATTAATACTGCTTTAAGTCAAAATGCTTGTCGGGGGTCAGGGGTGTCAATGGTCAATGTTCCTGGCAGAACACCAGACTTTCAAGTCTAAGCTTGCTATGCCCAGTCAGAATAGTTAATACTGATAAGCAAAAATTAAAATAAATTAAAATTTAAAATAAATAAAAACAAGTCTAGTCAGGTAATTTCTTCTATCTAGAGTATCCCCAGTGGTTGCAAGACTCTTGTCTGAACCAATACCATTTCATCTGGATAGTTATTAAAAACTTTCTTTTAGTACTGAGGCAAAAAATCTTCATCTCTTGGAACTTTAAGAAATCATACACTTCTTCAATTACAATTTGCTACAAGTTTAAACACCCTAAGCATTACCTCGTATGTGAGCAACATCCTAAGTTTCCCAACTCCAAACTATATCAAGTCCCTTAGTTTGACTGATTAAAAAAAAAATCACAAAATCATCCTTTCTTTATAATTATGAAATTTTAGAGACTTGGAAAATTCACATTATGCATTCACTTGAGTCACTAGTTAATTTATAGGCAATAACTGGAATAGAAAACAATTTTAACTTTAACCTCAAGATTAACAAATCCTGATAGCCTCATTATCAAATATATTTACCATGAAATGGGGAGAAGGGGAAATTTTGAAATATTTTATAAACTCTGTAAAAGAATCCTGAAAGCATTAAAGTTAATAAAGCAATTACGTATTATTAAAGCAGTTCTCTAAGGAGGTAGTAGTGAGGCTTTTACTTCACATAAAAAGACAAACCAAAAACCATTGTTTCATAATTCAAAATTGCAAATCTTAAATACAAAGATATACTTAATCCAAAGTTTACAAAGATACCCATTGCCCCAACTGGTCTAAATTAAATTAGCATGTTTTACATTTTAAAGAACTCTGAAATCACTGAACAAAATTCACAAAGCCAGAGGCAGTTTAGTGCTCACAAGTTTATATTTTTAGATTTGATAAAGATTCTTGTGTATTTGCTAAATACACAAACAATTTTGGAAGTTACATACATGTCTTAGGACACTTATACTAGGCAGGTAAAATTACATTAAAAAAATTGGTCTTCGTAAAAGATCTTTCCAAAGAGCTTTTACAAACAGCAGGCAGAAGAAAATGTTCTTTTATGTTTACAGTGTTTAAAATGCTGATTCTCCCATTTCATAATAGCCGTGACCATCCCACCCTCTTGTCCTCAACCCAAAATTATGTTCCAATAGCCAGTGTACTGAAAATTTAAGTACCCAATGTCACAAAATTCAGGACTAGAAAACATCTTTTAAAGTGTGCTTATCCCTAACACATTTCCAACTATCTAGAACTCTTGAACTTCACTTGAAAAGCAGGGATACAGCAGGGGGAAGAAGTTCCATTTTAAATACTAAAGTGACTAAGAAAAAAAACCTGTTGTTAGTTTTAAGCACATGTATTAGGTACCATAGTTAAGTTTTAAGGATCTGGGTGACTGAACGGCACAAAAAACAGGTTCACATCTAGTTTCATTAAAAACCATCCTTTAAAAAATGAAAATGCCACAGCCAATAAATAGCATGTGCTACACTAAGGTTGAATATCTTATTATAGTCAAATGACAAAACAGCTGCTGTATTAGAAGGCAGGAGTAGTGAGGATATTATTTGAGGGAGGAAGAGACTCTCAATTTCCTAACATAGCAGTTTTAGGGAGAAAAGTCTCCATAGATAGACTCCTTTAAAAAGCAAAAAAATACAAAGGTTGTTTCATGAGGCAGCAATAAGGCCCGTTGTATAAAACGTGGGCTTCAGAATCAGGTCTAGTCAAAACCCAGTTCACTGTATCACATTAGTCAAGTAAAATTAGGAGAATTCCTTGGAGCCTTTCCTCATTATGAGGCGGAGACAATAGCACCTAAACCTTATTAAGAGATCAGATAAAATAAAGCTCAGTGGCACACGTAGCCATCCCTCCCACCCCACCGAAAGAAGTTTTGGGTATCATACACAAAAATAAATCTAAACTCTGGATGCTATGCTGACAAAATCCTAAAAATATAAATAAGCCTTTTAAAAATCTAATCTTCCAATCACACTTTCTCCCATATACCATTCCAGTTACCTTCAGGTTTTTTACACTGTGTTAATGTAATGTATAAACCCTGGCCTTTCATTTTCTATTCTCTTCTTTGCCCCTCTTTCTCATTCCTTTCTTTCCTCCTGGTCCAATCTAACATTAAATAAGATGTATTAAACCCTAGCATGTACCAGGTACTGTTCTAAGCACTTTACAGATATTAACTCATCCCCGCCTCACTCTATTCCATCAGGATGGTAGCTCTACCTAAACCAGTATTTCCCCCAAGCTCCGAAATTACTTATTGTTCAGATTCCCTTCCACTATTTCTCCCCCCCCTTACATCTCTTTAGCTCTGATTTGCTAGGGTTTTTAAATTTAGCAAAACCTTTAGTGAATATGAAGAACGCGGCCCCAAATCCAAGTGGGACCACTACAGAAGTAACTGTGTCTGAGAACCTTAAGAATACATTTTCTGGATTTAAGAGCCAGCACTGCTGGACAGTGAACAGGAAAGAAACACTTTTTACTATTCCCCTTCTTTAAAATGAAAAGCTCTAAAAATTCTCTGATTTAAAATATAAGTTAAGAGAGAAAACTTCAGCAAATGTTTAACACATAGTTCTGCCAGGGCTTCACAGACAAAATTATGACCATAGTCACCTCTGGGACCAACCAACCATTTTTAGCATCTACCAACTTCCTGAAATTGTACTTTAAGTCAGAAAAAGAATATACTTAAAAAAATAGAAACATCCAGTAGTATACCTTAGTACTAAAACTTTTTAAAAAAAAGATCTAAAGGGAAAAGGCAGTCCCTTGAGATCATGAAACAAAATAAGTTAGGCAGTCAGCAAGTAGAAAATCTGTCCATTCTGTTTCTGGTAAAATGTTTACTTTAAAGAAGAAAATTTTATATAGGCTGAGGCTAATATATTTCAAGAGTATAAACATTTTTTCCTTTGGATTACCTTTTCTAAAAGCAAACAAAGTATCGTATTTCAGTTGACTAAAAATATAGCCAAATCTGTCACAACACAACATAAAAAGGTAACGGACAATAGAATATTTTAAATTAACATTAACAAGTCATCTACATCGAACCTTGTTTCCAACTAAAACCAAACAAAAGCACAACAATCCCGTAGTGTACCAAGTGTGTATTTCAATTTACTGTATGCAATCTAACAAAAATTTGGTCATAATTTACCAGATATACATAAATGATTTAAGCAATAAAGGAAATATCAGCTTAAGAATTAAGTTCTTATCTTGAGGAAAAGCAAAAGTACATAAGAACGTAAAGTCAAGTCCAGTTTCTATGCAATAAGTGAACTGTAGTCTAATAAAGCAGATTTAGGTGATTTTCAGATATATATCTTCTCTCTTTAATATATATTTATATATAGACAGATCTACCAATTGTAAACTATGGTTTATTTTAAAGGAGGGGGATAAATGGGATGAAAGAAATCTTTTATACTATACTTACATATTCACAAAGCAGAACTTTTTACGTTTAAAATACTTTCATTCATAGTATCTTTGTCCAACTAATTTCTACTTTGGACCCCACCAGAATTACATTTTATTCATTTGTCTAGAACATTCAGAATAAGATGTACTCTTCAGTCTTAAACAAAACCAACCCAAAACTTCATGTCTGTCTTACAGTTATGGAGAAACTACAATAAAGTTTAGATGACAAAAGAAGGGTCTAAAAATGTAACTGTCATTTTTATCCTTAATTTATCCAAGCAGAAACGTCTACTGTTTAACCAGTACTCTACTGAGAAAGCTCATCTCTTAAAAAACCTTTCAAGTCTGATCCTATGGAGCACCAAGAGGATTGTGTCCATCGAAGTACTTTGCAATTTCCCCTTTGCATGACTAGCAGAATTTAGTTATTTGATTTCAAATAGGAAGTTATACTCAAATTTATTTAAAAGAAAGCTGAAAATGTTCCTCAATTGTATATAATACAATGTGTTATAATACACAAATGCTGTGCATGTTATTTTGAAATGTTGTTCAACAATCAGTTAACTCATGTCATCAGGTTACATAAACCTGACAATTTTAACTTAATAAATCACCCCTTTTAAGCCCTGAAGAATTTAGTTACAATAATAAATGGTAAAGCTTCTCAGTATTTTAAAGATTTCTGCATATTGTTGAATGATGGGGCCTACCAGGATAACTGCCTATCAAGGTGCAGCGACTTTAAGAAATTAAAAAATAACTGATCATAATTTCAAAACACTCAATATCCCATTAAGTATGAAACAAAAGAGAATGTACTTTTTGTGTTGATTTTAATGATAAAAAAAAAAAGGGCACAGGAGTAAAAACCTGTTATTTCACTTATATTGCATAACAAGCTAATCAAACTGGACATGGAGGATAAATTATAAAACAAATATCTTGACTATTGTTTCTATGACTTTTTCTCAATTAGATTTCTGCTTTTTCAAATAGGACTGAGGTATAGTACACTGGCAAAAATAAAGAGGCAAACAAGAATAGTGCCAAAGTAACAGATACCCAAAACTGAATACCATGTCAGAAAAGGTCATACTGTAACCATTTATCAGATTAGAGCAGCAGGAGAAAGTTACTTCTAAATCATAATCATTTTAGTGGTATTTGTCAACTTCCATGGTAACTTTGCAACATCATTCTTCATTTGTGTAGTAGTAAAATTCATGTCAACAAGGAAAGGGGGAATGGAGGAAAGTCAGTTCATTCCAATAAATTACCTCTCCAGTTCTTATTAACATGCCCGTCAGCACAAAAATGAGAAATACTACCTAAGACTAGAAGAGACTTGGTTTAAGTTACGTAGCAAATTAAAATTGAAAAAAAAAAAAAACCAGAAAAGTAGAACCAATGGGGTTGAAAAAGCCCCTCACTGAAAATCTGTATTAAAAAAAAATAAAATTAATAAAAATAAAAATAGAAACAAAACTCTACTAGTACAAACTAGCCTGAGTGGTTTGATGGACAGAGTGATTGGGTCACTGTACTCCATAAGTGAATTTTTCTTCATTCATGTTAAAAGTGGCACATGAATTTAAGTTCTTTAAGAATGGGTACTGTTTTATAAGACCCAAACAGTTACTGTATAACCTATAAATAAAAAATACTTTACTTTGATAACTGACTGAAGATGTGGGGACTCCATGTAATCCAACCACAAGGTTGTTTGCTGTACAGTCCTGTGCAAATATAAAAAAAAATTTTTTTTTTTTTTGCTATAAGGCTTTGACCCTACAGTTTTCACAGCAACATTACTACCATCCAGCATGTACCATATTTTGCAAGCCTTCAAGTTCAACAATTCAAATTGTTGATTCATATTAAGTCCAAATGCAGCATCCTTGAGGAGTATAGGAGGTCAAATTAATCATCTAGAGACATACAGACATCTCCTGATTCATCCCATCGAGATGGATCATTCTGATCTTCTCCATCATCAACCAGCTCTTCATCAGCTTCTCCGACTTCATTCTCCTCATATTCTTCATCCCGAGGGAAATCTGTATCCTGTCCCTGATCTACACCTTCTTGCCCGCCTGGCTGTGATTTATCTGCACAGTCTACACAAACACCATAGCGTCGAGATCCATGTCTTATTCCAACACTGGCTGCTAACATGAAGATCTTCTTACACACCATACATTTGTACTTTTTATCCTTTTTATGCACCTGGTTGAAGGGGAAAAATCGAATATAAGGATACTAGAAAAAATATAATGTACATGAATCACTCAAATCAAATCACTTAACACTGAAACTTAAAAACAAACCGTATTGGTTGTCTGTTCAGTTACATTTCTATTTAAAGTAATTTATGTATCAACCTTCTTGACATTTTTATGCAGCATTAAAAAAATACCTTAGCCTTCAACGATCAAAATAGTTTCTCAAAACAGTTTGAATTTAATGTTACTTACCAAGGAATGTCTTTTTACATGTTCTCTTCGAGTAAACAGCTTTCCACAAATATCACAGCTAAATGATCTAACTCCCGTATGAATGAGCAAATGCCTTTTTAGTGTTCGTCTGTATTTGGCTACATAGCTACAATGAGGGCATTTCAACTTGTTCATGATTAGAGATGAGTCACCTTTGAAAAAAACACACAAATACAATTTTACATTAAGCAAAATTATCTATATCAAAAGTTTTTTTACACTTAAAAAAAAAAAAGACAAATCAAAAACCTACAGAATACCCTAATTGTTCCAACCCCTTAACAATTCTGTAATGCATGGCCGGAGAGACAGTAGTGGGTAGAGTGCGTGCCTTGCAAATAGAGATGGGTTAGATTCCCAGTATAACATAAGGTTGGCCGGGCAACTCCGGAAGGGATTTCCGTGTGAGACAGAGCACAGCTGGTTGTACCCCCGCTACCCCAACAAACAACAGTTCTGTAGGGCCCAGAAACTGATATAAGCAAAGAACTCATCCTGCATGCACATGCACACATTCCGGAGTGTGAACTAGGCACAAAGTATCACCGGCTGAGGCCCTGGTGGCCCTTGAACAGTGCTGGGGAGCCACCCAACTCAGCAAGCAGGGATGCAGATTTATGGTGGGAGCCACATTTTACAAATCCTGAACCTGAATTCAGGCAAAACAGACACAGACACACACACACACACATAAATTTTGTAAATGTTTAGTTAAGTAAAACTTGCCATTTTCCCAAGTTTCCTGTTTTGGCCAAGAGTCAGGCAATAATCCATACTTGAAATCGTTTGAAGCACCTGTCATCAATCCAAACTTGAAATCATTTGAAGTACCTGCTAGTAATCCAAATTTAAAATCGCTTGAAGGGCCAGGCATAAGGCTAAACTTGAAATCATGTGAAGTACCTAATACAATTGAAAAATGACTCTGAATTAATAGTGGTAATAAAAATCTATTACAATTCACTCATAAGGCAAAAACAGCAAAATAAATCTAAGTGCATTACATTTACTTGTGCATGGGCCAAATAAAACCACCTTTTTCTATTTCTTGAATTTCAAGCATAATCATGATAGAATTCTTTCAAAAAGGTTGCTATTACTAAGTACTCTATTACTTGACTCTATAATCCTTAAAGCCCAGCTGTGGAAAAACATAGCTTTTCTGTTTTGAGGAAAATCACATAAGACTAATTGGCACACAAGACAGCATACAAGAATGGATTAAACAATAAAGAATATAAGTATATAAGTATATGGGGCTGGAGCGATAGCACAGTGGATAGGGCATTTGCTTTGCATATGGCCACCGGGGTTCGATTCCATATGGTCCTCAAGCACCGCCAGGGGTAATTCCTGAGTGCATAAGCCAGGAATAACCTCTGTGCATCGTCGGGTATGACGCAAAAAGCAAGAATTGGAATTAAGCGATTCTTGATCAAGATATTCTCGGTCCCCTCCACCTCCTTGAAGATAAGCAACCAGCTGTGCTCAAAAGTCATTCCTGGTGGGCCCTGGGGAACCGAGTTAGGTGATGGAGATTGAACCCAAGTTGGCCACGTGCCAAGGCAAGTGCCTTATCTGCTGTACTAATCGCTCTAGTCCTTGTCTAAATATCCTAAGAGTTATTTCCTTTAGATTTTATTTTATTAACTATGTAATCTCTTACATCCAGAAACCCTTTGGTAACACAAACATATATATCCAGAATTCTCCATAGCGGGCTGGAGGATAGCACAGCAGGTAGGGCATTTGCTTTGTAAGTGGCCGACCAGGGTGCAATCCCCAGCATCCCATATGGTCCAACAAGCACCGCCAGGAGTAATTCCTGAGTGCAGAGCCAGGAGTATCCTTGAGCATCACTGGGTGTGATTCCCCTCTCCCCCCTTCGCGAAAAAAAAAAAAAAAAATCTGAATTCTCCATAGCTATTGTAACCCTGATTCAACTGGTCACCAGCGTGTTGTTGCACGGCTCTCAATGTCACTTTCTTGGAGTTTGCTCATGTGTTTTGGGGGTGTGTCAAGAGCCCCCAAGGGTGAGCATATGGTACTGCTCAGCCCAAGCTATGCCCGGTGGCCACTGTCATGGAAAGCAGTATGTGCAGGGTGTCCAGGGACACATCTGGAGGGCCACAGATGCCAGGCAGTGAGCTTTGTCACAGCCTGTCCATGTCAGCCTGTACTCCAGCTTGTTGAGCTAGTTCCCAGGTCCCAGTTTTGTAAAACTCAGTCTGATCCTAGCAGCACTGGCCTGAAAAGTGTCACAGCATGGCAAGTAATATGAATCTTTCAACAACGCGGCCCTCCCTATCTAGCACACGCTTCCAATACGCCACTGAGCCCTCCCTCCCATCAGACTCCACCGTCAGACTGCTCTCCCTTGAAAGCCTTGGCCCTCATTCTGCTCTCTGCAGACTTTCCCCCTCAGGCTGTGTGCTCAGCTCACATCTACAGCAATTTTTAATTTTTGCTCCCAAAGACAGATTATATTTTAAAAGTCTTGCCAAACAATTTTTTTAAAGATATTTTTCAGATATACTACCTCTAAATATTAAAACAACTTAAAACTCCATCTTTGGCGGGGAGGGGAGCGGAAGCAAACAATTTCATCTTTGGTTAAAGTGTCAACATCCAGCAATACTATTTAAAAAATTGCATTGGGCCAGAAATATCGCTTGCTGAGGTGAAACACAGGGCCAAGGGCTGGTGCCTAGCACTGCACAGCAGCCACTGGGCTCCAGAAGCTCCCTGGGGACTGAACGAGGAGCAGCCCCTACACCCTGTCAGAAATGCACTGCACTGCTCATACAGAACGGTTTGTGTTTGAAATATCTAGACCTTTCAAATATAAGGAAAGTCCTCAAAATTTATTTCCATTTTTTTTTGCTTTTTGGGTCACACCCAGCGATGCACAGGGGTTACTCCTGGCTCTGCACTCAGGAATTACCCCTGGCGGTGCTCAGGGAACCATATGGGATGCTGGGAATCGAACCCGGGTTAGCTGTGTGCAAGGCAGACGCCCTACCCGCTGTGCTATCGCTCGAGCCCCTTTTTCCATTTCTTTTAAAGACAGTTTTAAATTCATAGTTCTTGTCCAAATGTGTGTAAAACAAAGTTCACTTCAAAGGAGCAGACACTATGTTACTTCCCTTTGTATCCCAGCGAAACAAGCCTTTGATTATTTGTTGAATACATTTATCTGACAACTATTAACAGGGGAACATTTTCCTATGGTACCAGGACTTCACAGATATAACACATGTGCGTATCACTAATTCACATTTTTGACAGGCATGTTTTTCAGACTCTCTAAAATGCTCTGGGAAACTACCACCAGAAATTCCATTAGATTCTGGTACTCCATGTTTTTCTACATAACCTCCCAGCAATTCTTCCAGAATTCCAGCTCAGTCTAGTCTAGTCCATGTGTACTGTATTCAAAAGGCAAAAAGCCATATAAGCAACACTGCCCCTACGTGACTCCAAGCAACTTAAACAATTTAACTCGGCTCTCAAAGCTATGCAACTTTGAGAGAGAAGCTGGGCTTCCTCGCTGTCAAGGGTGCTGGCTGGGGCTTTGTGTCACAGAATTTCAAATTTGAATCCAAGATCACCCAAAGTCCTCTGTGAGTCTTTAACAAACATTAACTTTGCAGGGGCCAGAGTGATAGTAGAGCAGGTAGGGTGCTTGCCTTGCATGTGGCCAACCGGAGTCCAATCCCCGGCACCCCACATAATCCCAGGAACCCACCGGAAGCGATCCCTGAGTGCAGAGCCAGGAGTAAGCACCGAGACTACCAGGATGGGGCCCACCTCCCCACCAAAAGCTAGTTTTGCCAAATGTGCTTTCTATTTCATAAAGAAACACTTTATTTACTTCAACCTTAAATACGGCATATGTTTTCTGGAACTTTGCAAGTGTTTATCTCTCAAAATATTAAAAATTGTTATGTAGCCCAATTTCCCAAAATTACTTAGCATACAAATTAGCCAGAGCCTTCCTGGAAATTTGCCTTGTTTAAGAGAAGACAGAACGTTCCCCTCAGTCACACCAAGGCTACTCCCCCACCCTTACATAGTGCTGATCCCAGTCCGGTGCCACACCCCCTCCTCGCCCCTTCCTACCTAGTTATCACCGAATTCTGGAAATACTGATTTAAATTTTTTTTTTTCCCTTGAGTCAAACCTGGTGATGCACGGGGGTACTCCTGGCCTTGCACTTAGGAATCACTCCTGGTGGTGCTCAAGGGACCATATGGGATGCTGGGAATTGAACCCGGGTCGGCGGCGTGCAAGGCAAACGCCCTACCCGCTGTGCTATCGCTCCAGCCCCCTGGAAATGATGATTTAACCCATGCCACAAATTCAAATTACCAACTGTTCTCAAAACACTCCTTCATTAATTTTCTTGAAGCCATGACTTAACCGAGATTGCTACGCTGCACTTAGTTTGGCTCCTCAAATCCACTGCTTCCTTCTGTAAGCCTCTAACATTTTAGAGCCTGGCCTGGTCGGTTTCTATGAGAAAACTCCAACAGATGTTCCACTCCGAGGCAGCTCATGCATCATGTCAAGAGGCACACTGCTCCAGTTCCCTCCATCACAGGCACAATACTTAATCACTATGTTATGGCAATGTTCAGCAGAATCAAATTTATTGTAAAAATGTCTTCATTTAAAACCAACGCTTTCTGGAGCAAGCATGTAGCTCTGTGACAGAGCACATGCTTTGAATGTTATCAGCCTCTGGGTTCAATCACAGTAATCCAAAAAACAAAAACAAACCCCATTTCTATAGGCATAGTCATGCTATTATTTTACATCAAAGCTAAATAATATGTTAGTCAACCATTCTGATAATTACTTCCGCATTCCATCTATAGTAGGCAGGAAACCACATTATTTACTTGATACTTGGGAGGGGGCGGGAACAACAACAACAAAAACCCCTCTAAATGGGTCCCTTAAAACAAACAAGAAACCCATTTCATTTTTAGCAAGCTTCCACTGTCTATTAAACATAGCTACCAGGTTGAAGTATTCGCACAATCTCCGTAGGTCCTTATGCAGTGCCCAATCCTCCAATACTCGCACTATACTCATATAATGCATATAATAATATATCAATATCATTAACAGATTTATATTATTATAATATTAATATATCAACACCAACATAACACAATAATGTATGCTTTATACAAGATAATAAGTATAATAATAAGTACCTACCAGCATCACTTCCATCCTGACCAGAGCTGGCTTCAGCTAATAGATTTGTATTCACATTCCTCTCACAATCTGGTCCTGAGAGTAGAGCACCATCCAGATCTGAAAAGGAGATGTAGAATCTGTCCTTTAGTATCTTAAGTTACCTACCACACAAAATACCACTCTCGTTTCTCACGCAGAATGAACATAAAGTATCTTTGACTAGAGAGAGTATTCCAGTAGGTGCAGGTTGTGGATAGGAATGGGAACTAGAACCAGGGTCCGTTAGGTGCCCCACCTCCTCCCCCTGTCACAGGCTACCGGAACACACAGTTCAGTTTTCTTATGCAGAGCGATTCACTGGCTACACTCCTCCAAATATACGAAAGGTCTCTAAACGACAGTTCTTAAATGCCACTTTTTATGCACAACCGAAATCTTCTCTACTCTCCAGTAAGACTCATCTGTAACATCGCTGTCCTGAACTTCTCTTGCCTGCAACACTCAGGGTAAAACAAGTAAAACAAATTTAAAACCAAAGTAAGCTTCACTTATTCAAAATATTTATAGCAAGTAAATAAAGACTATTTCTAGCACAGAGCCACAACCTAAAGGCTTAGTAACAGACTGAATCCAGGGGGTGGGGATTATGATGGGTGTTGGAAAGAAATGCAGTATGGCCAATTTCAAGGGAATAAGATGGCTGTGGGAAGTTTAATTATGGACATGCTGAGCAATATACCTAAGTGAGAGAAAGCGGAGATGCCTGAGATGAATATAGTCGGTTAGAAGGTTAAGTTTGAGAGAAATGGAAGAACTCCAAGTGTTGCCAATCCCCGCTGCCTGGCCATTTAGGAAGTTATTCTGCTTCTAATATACAGTGGTGGTTCCAAAGTGTCATCCTTAGATCAGCACTATCAGTGTTGTTCAGTAACTTGCTAGAAATATAAATTCTCATATCCCTAATGAATAAGATACTTAGGAGGTGGGTCCCAGAAATCTACTAACAAGCTTTCCAGATGATTCAGATGCTTAATAAAGATTGAAAATTGTTCTATTACAAAAATAGCTAAGACTTTAAGGACCAAATATTTTTGGCTCTCTGCCTGAGATAGCAAACACAAAATTTTAACTTTTTCCACTGAGTTCTAGGTAGGACTGGAGAGAGAGCTCCAATGGGTTTCCTGCATCCAAACCCCGGATTCAAGGCCCTGCACCACTAGGAGTGATCCCTGAGCACCGCTAGTATAATGCTCAAAAAACGGGGAGGGGGGAACCTAGAAGAACACACAAGTACCCAAAATGAGATTTACTATCAAAGGTTACTGAGATTTGAAGCTTGAGCTAGAGATAAATGTTTAAGCTGTCAGTGTACCCATGGCAAATAAAGCCATAAAAGTAAATAGATGAGACCAAGAGAAAAAACAAAATTCAACAATACTGCGGTACTCCATCACTTTAAAGTAAAAAGGACACAAAGACTTTGAAGGAAAGAGTACTTTGACAGGCACTGCAACAATGCTGCCAGGAACTCAACATGAGAACTGAAATACGTGTTACACACTTTCAATTCATTGAATGTTGCCCATGCAGGAAGTCACTGATGATCACAGTGACAACACAATGGTTGGATCTGCAAGGCAAGCAGAAAGGCTAAGTTATCTGTGCTATAAATGGACGATAGCGGTAAGTCATACTCTGCCATACATCCCCATTAATCTGACTGCAAACAGAGAGAAGTTAAGAGTTATTCTAAAGGTCAAAGTAATAAATAGGATAACACTGAGGGGAAGTCACTGAAATATGGAGAAATAACTAAATACTGAAAGAGAAAAAAAATAATCAATTTTATAAAATTCTGAGGTAGTCTGGAATCCAGAACCTTGTTTGGGGTACCTAAAAGAAACAGAGGAAAGAATCTACATACAGAAATCTGGAGGCTGACACTATTTTAGTCAATTATTATCTTTTCTCTTGGTGGAACAGAAAAGCAGAGAATAATGTTGCTGCCTTGAGCCATTGTTCCCACTGTTTTCATACTTGAGGACCCCACACTGGTCCAATAGTTGAGAACTACTGACCTACTGTAAATGGCTTGGAATTCTGTCCAACGAGCAAGAGTACAGAGAGCTTAACTGGCCCGGCTTTGATCCACAGCTGTGTGTGGTCCCCAAGCACAGCTAGGAGCAACGTCAAGTACCTCACTTAGAGTTGCCCCAGGGCACCACTCAAGTATGTCCCCAAACTTAAAAATAATGATGTTACCCAATGATGATTAAGTTTCTCCGTATTTTTAAAAAGCCATTTCTCTATAGTATATATTCTGTTCAGAAGGCACTTAAAATTCAACTAAGTGGGGCAGAGTGGTAATTCACTTGGTAGAGCACTTCTTTACACACGGCCAACCTGGGGTCAATCCCGGCATCCTACTTGTCCCTACCTTGTGAGCACCACCAGGAGTGACTCCTGAGTATAGAGCCAGGGGTCATACTCAGAGCACTGCTGGGTGTGGCCCCAAAATAGACTAAGAAAGAAAATCTACAAAGTATGCTAACATAGGGTCTTCTACTTAGGTAACTTTATAGTCATTAGTCTAAGCTTATATCCAACGAGTTCTACAAAAATACTACCCCTTCGCCCATCCCACCTCTGAAGTATCGGAACTTGTGATCTAGTGGTGTGGTCCTAAGTCCTGCATCCCAAAGTACGAAATTATATATATCCATGCTACAGATAACCATTTTTGAAAGTCACTGATTACGAACTACCTGGTATTTGATAGCAAATTTCAAAATAGGTGAACTTTTCAGTTAACAATAAAATTTTGTAAGGACCAAGCTAAATTTAGGAATAACCATATCATTACTGCTATACCTTATTTGAAAGAGTTGAATAAAGTGACTCATTTTCAATATGCTGATGTGAATGGGATAGAAGCTGGGTAACAATTCAATGTGATGCAAAATTTTTTTTTTTTTTGCTTTTTGGGTCACACCCGGCAATGCACAGGGGTTACTCCTGGTTCTACACTCAGGAATTACTCCTGGCGGTGCTCAGGGAACCATATGGGATGCTGGGACTCGAACCCGGGTCGGCCGAATGCAAGGCAAATGCCCTACCCGCTGTGCAATCGCTCCAGCCCCTTGATGCAAAAATTTTGATTCACTAGAAAGCATTAACTCTGTCATCTTTTTTTCTCTAAAATTATTGTATAAAAATCAAATTAAAAAAATCAAATCAAGCTAACATGGTTTTGTGACATTATGACCTCCTCCCTATGGAAATCTTCCACTTCTATTTGAACTCAGCAAAAAGGGACTTGTAAGATCTCTTTGCAAACACCAAATGAACTTGTAGAGAACTATTAAAATACTTTTATGGTGACAGTAGGTATATTTTCATAGCACAGTGGGTAGGGCGTTTGCCTTGCATGTGTAGACCCAGGTTTGCTTTCTTTGTCCCTCTCGGAGAGCCCAGCAAGGTCTCCATTGTGAGACTTGTTGTTACTGTTTTTGGCATATCGAATACTCCATGGGTAGCCTGCCAGGCTCTGCCATGCGGGCAGGATATTCTTGCAGCTTGCCGGGCTCTCCGAGAGGGGCAGAGGAATCAAACTCAGGTTGGCTGCGTGCAAGGCAAAGGCCCTACCCACTGCTATCGCTCCAGCCCAGAATACTGTTCTGTAGTACCCAGAATAAAGGCAATGGACTCCGGGGAGGGGCTCCTGGGCACAGCTTTCTCTCGGAAAGCAGGAAAGGCTTCCTATTGGCAAATACAGCCGAGAGGCAGGCGTCAGAACATCAACAACTTGACTCGCTCAAGGTCTTGACAAAGCCCTTCAGAGAGAAGGGCTCTAAGTGAGACACCGACAATCTCAGACAGTTAACCAGAAGCTCAGCTCCTGTCCGGGACAGTGGAACATACTCCAGGGGCTGGAGTCTGCACAGCTTCTGAGGAATTGCTGTTTGGCCTAAAGTCACACCCTGCCAATTGCTGCTGCTGAGCCTTTGAATAGAAAAATTCTTACCTACTACACTTCATTATTAGGAAAGTAGTTTTAATCTGAAGTATATCCAAAACATTCACTAACATGATTCTTTCCTCACTTGGGAAGGGTGCACAGGGCTCACCACACCCAGGTATGCTCAGGGGCTGCTCTGGGAAGGAATCCTGGGGCATACACACGGGGCAAGTGCTCTACAGAGCCACACCCCCAGCTCCTACACTAACACCTTTACCTTAAAAGAAACCTCATCTTAAGGAATTGATTTTTTATATTAGCATTTCAAGTGGAACCCTGATCATGAATTTAAAAATTCTGAGTAAGGAGCAATGTTTTGAAAGAGCTCATTCTTTACAAAGATAGCTCACTCAACTTTTGCATGCTGGAGGACTGGGTTCAAGCCCAGCACTGCCTGGTCCCTGAAGCACTGCCAGGTGTGGTCCCCAAACCAAAACAAACAGAAAAGATCATCCTCTACCAAAACATTGTGTAATAACTTGATTTTCTTCACATGGAAAATAGTGGCAATATTTACCCACTTCACAAAGTTGCTTTGATGTGACAATAGTAAATGAAGATAAGAGTAAATTATAAAGTGCAATCTATATCATGGTGTTCTAAAGTGAGGCTAATCTTCATGCTTATGACTACAGATTTCTCTTGGGAAACAATGAACTAGCAAATCATCTTATGTTGTAGCTCCGTCTTGTTAAGGCCACAGAAGAACATGTTGGTGGTGACTGCCTGACCATTTGCTTTTGGCACCCAAATTCCAAATGAGGCAGGTGCAGATTAATCCAGACTTTCTTGCAGGTTAATTTAGTTCAGATAAAACAGATATTCTTGATTGAAATATTATAAAGGACATCAGAAATTTAGGTCTTAGAAATCCACTTGTACAAAAACTTATATAAAAAACTTTTACACAACAAAAACTCAGTTAAAACTCACTGAGATGTAGTCAACCTTCCTTTTCATATGAATATACAACCATCATTAGAGTTCCTCTCCGTGTTCTAGAAATGATGTAACAACTTTTCTGAAGAGCAAAGCTCTAAGTAAGAATGTATGCCTACTCTGTTCACCAAGACTGTGTCACAAATAAATGTCAGTGGTTAAGTGTCCATGCTCTGCAGGTTCTCAGACTGAGGACTGATGCTGGCAAACGGTGCCCCCAGACATCACGGAGAGCAGCCCAGGATGGCCCGAGGTATGTGGGGAGTGGCCCTAGGAGCCGCCGTGTACCACCAGGGTGGCACTGCGGTACCTGAGCAGCCATTAAACTGGTAGCAGAGCCAATGCACCACTTGGGTGCACACCCCACATCTCTGCAAAACTCCCATTTTTCAGTAAGGAGTTGTAACCGCAGTTTAAGAAACCAGGGTTGGTAACGACAACTTACTACCCTTAGAAAGCTTAAGACGTAAAAATGACTGCTCGGTAAGTCCATATAACTTTTGTCTGCTCCACAGATTCTATTTCCTTAGATTTTCTAATTTGTAACTAGTAATTAACTAGCACAGTTATCTCTCAGGTAGGACAAGGAAGGAAAGACATAGTAGTTAGAGATGGTCAAAGAGAAAAAAAAATGCAGAGTATTTCTACCACCATGTAACTGCCTACTATGATTCTTCTGAAATCTAAGATTCTAATGCAGGAGACTATCATACAACTTATGACTAACAGTAGCTTAAAAAAAAAAAACCAATTGTCAAGCTTTAAACTATTTGCTCTTAAAGAAAAGTAACATTTATTGTGCCAGAGAGGTAGTATAGTGGCTAAGGTGCTTGCCTTTGCATGCCGTTGCTACAGGTTTAATTCCAAACAGCCCATATGGCCCCCCGAGCGCCTCGCCAGGAGTAAGCCCTGAGTAATGGCAGGTAAGGCTCAACACCCCCCACCCCAACAAAATAACTGGAATCTGAGAATGAAAACCAATCCAGAGTCCATAATTCTGCTTTAACTGCCACACTCTGGGTATAAAAGTGAACACTCCAAAGTTTTTAGAGGTAGTAACTGCAATAATCTATGGCAAAGTTTAGGGCATTCCATACCTCAGTTTCTATCAGCATCCACACTCCAGTATCTCTAATCTCTGTAAAAAAGCTTTGAAGTCAATGTTTAAAAATCATAGTTTTGCTAAGTTCTAGGTTTCACTGCCAAAAATGATCACGAGTACACTCAGGGGCTGGAGCGATAGCACAGCGGGTAGGGCGTTTGCCTTGCACTCGGCTGACCTGGGTTCGAATCCCAGCATCCCATATGGTCCCCTGAGCACCATCAGGAGTAATTCCTGACTGCAGAGCCAGGAGTAACCCCTGTGCATCACCGGGTGTGGGCCCTCCTCCCCAAAAAAGAATACACTCAAAGGCTGGAGTGATAGCACAGCCGGTAGGGCTTGCACACCTTGTATCGGCTGACCTGGGTTCGATTCCCAGCCTCCCATATGGTCCCCCAGCACCGCCAGGAGGAATTCTTGAGTGCACGAGTCAGGAGTAACCCCTGTGCATCTCTGGGTGTGACCCAAAAAGAAAAAAAAAGAATGCACTCAAGCCAAGTTAAAGTGGCAGAAATGGTTGGAGTTCAAGATGGAAACATCTGAAATATGGTGGTGGGAAGGTGTAATGGTGGTGGGACTGATGTTTGAGTATTAAATGTAATCAAATATTGTGAACTACTTTATAAAAAAATTTTTTAAGTGGCAGAAATGAGCTTAAAAAACAAAAAATAAAACCAAAAAAAGCCCAAGTCTTTTTTTCAAAAGACAAAGTTCTATGAATATCGAAATTCATTTTAAATAAATTATACAGTAAATTTATATGGGATGATCAAAATAAAATCGTGAATTAGAATGGGTCATTTTAAAAACTGAAAATGTTTAAAATTTGTATCACCTAGAGAGCACGTCAGAGTTTGTGATATTTGAAGTAATGCCAAGCGTTACCTTATCACCAAAAAATTAGGCAGAAGTGCTGGCTTGTAACTCACTTCACCTATATCAATGCTATTGAGTTTAAGCATACTAAAAATAAAATCCAAAACACTCAAATTATATGCCCTTTAACCAAAATGCAATTATACCCAAATTGAAAATACAGTATTTAAATAGGATTTCAACTCTCCAATAAGGATCAATGCATTTATCAATGTTAAGGGACTGTTTACCCATCAGAACAGATGAGAGAAATGAGACTGGGTTTAAACAATTTCTATCCTTAATCAAGCAAATACCCTGGGGTTCATGGGTCTATAGACAGCAGAGTGGGCAGGGCATGTGCCTTGCACATGGCCAACCTGGGTTCAACAATACCCAGCGTGCTGCTCTATGGCCACCTGAGCACTGCCAGGAGTGATCCCTGAGTGCAGAGACAGAGACCCAAACAGAACCAGGTGTGGTCAAAAACAAAAATGAACTAACTAAAAGGAGTAACTACCCTGGGGCTCAGGCCCAGCAACGGACCCAGAGAAGAGCTGGGAGCCATCTCCTCTGCATCAAGCAGGGAGCAGCCCCTCGGCACGGCCCAGTGTGACCCCACTCCCCCAACCAGGAAAGTCACACGCTCGCATGAGTATCTGTATGCCACATTCTCTACAGACTTGTCGTCAGCTTGGACTGGAGCGGTGTGCAGCGGTAGGGTGCCTGCCCCGCACACATCCAGCCCAGGCCCAGCCCCCAGCAGGTCCACTCGCCTTCAGGAGAGCCAGCTGAGAGCAGAGTGCCCCGTGACATACAAGCCACGTTCCAGGAGGCCACAGATAAAAACTGGGATCCATCTCTAGCTTCTGACAGAAAAGCAAAATGTGAATGCAGTGTAAGTAACTAGGCATTTGGCAGGCGGGTGTTAGTCCTGGTTTTGTAAAAGGCTTTTTTCCTCTTTTCCCCAACAGAAGCACACCGAATGCCTGGACCACCATGGAATGCTGGGGACCAAACTCAAGTCTCGGAACACAACAGGCTGGTGCTCAAGGACTTGACCTATTCTCCCTGGATCCAACAATTAAGTATCAGTTCTTATTTTATGCGGAGAATTCAATTCTAACCTTAAGAGTTTTATCTTTGTTTTAAAATCCATTGTTTTGGCTATGAATCAGCTGTATTACTTATGCATTGTCCCTTATATTTTTTTTCCTAGAATTTTGTCTTCTTGAGTGTTTTTGGCTTTTTTTTTGGCCACACCCAAGCCATTCAGGGTTTATGCCTGGCTCTGTGCACAGGGCTCAGATGGAGTGTCAGAGATTGAACCCGAGCCAGTTACATACATGGCAAGCACCTTACCCACTGTACTATCTCACTGGCCCTCATTAACAAGTTTTAATTATCCCACGATCTCCAATAATTAGCAAAGATGCTTCTAGGCTTACCTCCATTTTCAAGTAATATCAAAAATATTTTAAAATATCCCATTAGTCAAACAAATAGCAGATGTTAACATAAAACATTTTACTATGTAAATAAAATCCTGGTGTTAGTACGTTTACCTTCTTTCTTACCGCAGTATCTTGTATTTTAAGAGGGCATCTACACACTAGTTTCAACATTAACATGTTGATGTGTAAATATAAAAATGCTAATACATTAAAGCAAGTCAGTTTCTACAAACATGTCAAGCATTGTTTTGTAGACTAAAATAATTCATGACCACTTTTTAGATGGACGGAGCGATAGCACAGTGGGTATCATGCAGCCGACCGGGGTTCGATTCCTCCGTCCCTCTCGGAAAGCCCAGCAAGCTACCGAGTATCCCACCCCGATGGCAGAGCCTGGCAAGTTACCCTCAGCGTACTCATTATGCCAAAATTAGTAACGTTTCACAATGGAGACATTACTGGTGCCCGCTCAAGCAAACTGATGAACAACAGGACCACAGTGCTACAGTGTTACTTTTCAGATATTTAAGTACGAAACATTTTGTAGCTGAAAACATTTGGAATAGGAAGTAGCTAGCAGTAAAGTACTTGCCTTGCATGTGTAAGGTCCTGAGTTCAATCTCTAACCCAGCAAAAGATCAAAAACAAAAGATTATTCTATTTAAAATACAAATTATTTATCAATAAAAAGCAGAATAAAGTACAATCCTAGAAAGGGGCTCATATCAACATTTTTTGATAAAAGAAACTCATTTTTCAAAATAAAGTTACTAATTTACTAACTCGAAGGTTTTAACATGAGAGGCTTAAATATGAAACCAGTCTGTATTTTTACTAGCTTAATGACCTTGGAAGTGGCCTTGACCTTGATAAACATAATCTACTCTATTCTGTATCTATCAGAACTTGCGTAAAGAGTAGTTCTCACATTGTGTACCAAATTTTTGGATGAAACTATGTGAGGTTTTTCAAAAGATGACAGAAGGATTTGAAACTATACCACTTAGAAAAGGGGAAATTTTTGAATATTTGAATGGATGTCAAATTAGACAAGGAGTGGCATAATTATGAGGCTTAGGGCAATCAAATTTTGGCTGAATATAATAAACTTTATTCAAATATTGCTTATCCCCCACTGGGACAGCTTAAATAGTCTTAGCATTCAAACAAAAAGTCAAAGCCAAGGTCATCAAACCATATGGGTAGTATTTAGGAGAAAATACAATGCAATGGTTATTTAATGACAAAGTAACTTCAGTGTTTTCCCAACACAAGGGGTGGGGGGGACTAAGATAATTGTGATAGCTGTGCTTTTATACCTATCACTTAATTTTCAACTATTCTTATAAAAACCATGAAGACCAGAAAAAGGAGAGTAGAACTCTATTTAATCCTGACCTAATTTGAGTACTACTATTGCTCACTATTGTTGCAACACTGGAATTTCAACCTTGATTTACAGTACAATCATTTAGTGTGTATAAATTCTAAAATTCAGGTTACATTCCAAATCAATTAAGTCTGACTCTGAAGGAGAGCCCCATGCCCTCGAGTTTTGAAGTTACCAGGTGATGCAAACATGCAGCCATAATCAAGACCCACTTGGTGGCCAAGAATTTGGTCCACGTGGCTGCAAAGACAGTGCTGTGAGTTTGGGGGGTGGGGTGGGGCACATACACAGAGGGAAGAGAACTGCCCCAGGTGTGGGATGACTACCTTAGTGTAGAGCACCGGTTGAGAGAAAAATAAAATTTTAAAGTAGTAACAAGATCCACAAGCGTTGACAATACAGCTTACTGGGACACATCTATGTTCATTTATATGTAACATATAAATGAACAGTTTTCATGAAATAAAGGGCACTTAGTTCATTGACCTTAGGCCAGGAAGGTGTGTTAGCCTGCAGGGCTGGGTGCAGTGTTGCATACTGGAGGTCCTGGTTCATTTCTGGCACTGCACAGTCACAAGAGCACCAAGCCAGAAGCCAAAGTGCCCCCCTCTCAGACTAAGCCAGGAGCAGCATGGAAGCAAAAAGTAATTGGTCTTCTGAGGCCAGCAAAATAAAAAATACTGCTGGCTCTCTACAAAGAAAATTTGCCAGGGAATGGGGAGATAGCTTGAAGGGCTGGAGGACGATCTTTAGGGGCAATTTCTAGGTTGGCTGTCACCACGTGGTCCCCTGAGCACCAATCTCTGTCATAAGCAATCCCTGAAGACTTAGGAGGGAGTTAGCCCAGAGTCCGAGAACCAGACCACAATGAGCTGAAGAAACCCCCAAGGAGCAGCCATGTCCTGGTGATAGTTATTCATTTTCCTATGGGCAGGGAAGGGGGATTTGGGTGACACGGGCAGCGCTCTGTGCCAAGGGGTCGGTCACTCCTGGCGGTGCTAAAGGGGCAATATAAGAACTAGGATGAGGAAGAACCATATGGAGGCAATGACCACCCCCCAACTCCCTTACAATCTCTCTGGCTAGTAATGGTCTTTAAAACGCATTTTCTAACCTGAAGTTGGATACAGAGCAAAGGAGCAGAGCGTATTGGCTGGAACATAGCACACTGTTGATATAATCACCAATACACAGAGTCTGTGACTTAAGCCAAGATTCATCAGATACCAATGATAGAGTTCTCTTTTATAATGTACGTGGTACAGTTAATGTATTTCAGCTACTAGGATTAGTTCATGATAGACCTAGTCTACCAATAAGCACTCCTATTATAATCACTAGTATTATTTTTGAAAATGAATCATAAAAACTGCATCATAGATCCTAACCACTTTCTTTGAATCACCCCAATTATGTGTCATTTTTAAGAATGGTGTTAGTGGGGCCAGAGCAATAGTATAGTGGGTAGGGTGCTTGTCTTGCACACAGCTGACCTGGGTTCAAGTCCCAGCACCCCATAGAGTCCCCTTTCCCTGCCAGGAGTGATCTCTGACCCCTAAGCTCAGAGCCAAGAGTAAGTCCTGAGCACAGCCAGGTGAGGCCCCCAAACAAAACCAAAACAATCTGGTGTTGGCTATTTAGTTTTGCCAACTACTACACCCAAATCTAAACATTTCCTAGACTATGTGTATATGTACCTGAAAAAACACCACTCCACAGGGTTCCCAACATACTACTAGATGACTAATTCATGCAGCAGAAGACATTGTAGCTCTATGTTGTCAGAATTGCTTTCAGGTCCTCTGAATCAAAAAGTCAGTCAAAATACAGAGCTACTAAAAGACTTCTACCAACGTTACTTTCAGGGGTTGAAAAGCTTAGCATGAAGGAAAATAAATAGTAAACAATATTCACTGCATATGCAAGCAGATTTTCACTTTTTTGAAGGCAGGGGCCCTTTGTGACACTTGGTTGTGTTGGGGAGTGTATATGTGGTGGGAGTCTTAGTTCCTACACTCTCTCTCCTGGTCCTTAAGTAAAATTCCTAGAAATGAAACTAAACTTAAATCCCACCAATGAAACTCAATTCAAATAAACACATCTGACAGAATTATGGCGTCGTTTTGCCCTCTGGGAACCCAAATGGATCCTATTCAACAAATCCTATTTAATATCCCTAACACCATCATGTATCTCAAACCCCCAAATCCATGACCATGTTCTGATGCAAAACAAATAAAATTCGTTTATGGGGGCCAGCAAGATAGTACAGCAGATAGGGTGCTTGCCTTTCAAGTGACTGACCCATATTCACTCCCGGGCACCAAGTATAGAACACTAAGCATGGTCAGCAGTGATGCCCGAGCACAGAGCCAGGAGTAAGCCCTGAGCACGCCTGGTGCCACAACCAATGAATTAAAAATAAAACATGGGGGAGAGGACGTTGCTCAGTGGACAGCACTTGCCTAGTGTGTTAAGTCTGGTTCCACCCCCAGCCCAAGATGGGCACAATCATGCCTGGCATTGCAGAGACAGGTCAAAGGGCTGGAGCACACGTTTGGCATACTGAAGGCTGGGATCTGATTCCCTACACCGTAGGGCCTGCTTCCCTATCAGAAGTGACCCTGAGCACAAGGCAGGAACAGGAGAACAATAGCTGTTGTGTGCACCACCCCCCGAACACTTCCCCCAATAGTAGTAAACACTGCTCTGGAATCCTCAAGGAAAATCTCACTTAGCAGAGGGTGCTTCTTCAAAAAATTTAATCAGGCAAAAGCTAAAATATAAGCAAAGTTTCAAATACACTCAAACTCTTTATATAGTTCTACCTCGTTTTAAAAAACCGACATTCCAAATGCGATATACTGGGGCTGGAGCGATAGCACAGCGGGTTAGGCGTTTGCATTGCAAGTGGGCGATCTGGTTTCGATTCCCAGCATCCCATATCCCACATCCCTGAGCAATGCCAGGAGTAATTCCTGAGTGCAGAGCGAGGAGTAACCCCTGTGCATCGCCAGGTGTGTCCCAAAAAGCAAAAAAAAAAAAAAAAAAAACCCAATAAAACCAAATGCGATATACTATGATTCCGGTATACATCCTGAGAGAGAGGCGAGACACAAATCAGCTGCGGGGTTCGTGTATAAACACGGAAATAGCCTAGCTTCTATTAGATTTACGGCAGGAGTAACTGGACAAATTAGAATATCCCATTATCACATGCAAATTCCATAAGGCACAACATGCTTAGTGCTCGAGCGGCAGTGAAGCTAGGGCTCACGCTTCCCGCGCAGGAGGCTGGGTTAGCTCCTGGCACTAGCGCATGCTCCAGGCCCACCCCACCCACACCGTTAAATGTTTAAATTATAAAAAACAAAACCTTGAGTGTAAAATTAACTGCATCTCAAAAGTTGTAAAGGGAGGAATGGATTCTGTGTTACAGCATATTCTAATACCACGTAAGCAGACAGAAATGATCAGGTCAGTCCAGTAACCCGACAGGGAATCCACCCGCCAAGGAAGAACCTCGGGAAGGCCTGATGAACACCATCCTCCAGAGACCCACCTACACAGTCTAGTGAATGAACAAAGATATGCCAAAATCTGCTTATTCAAATTGCTTCCCTCTATTAATTACTCAAAATTTAATACGCTTAATTTTATAATGAAATACTCTAATATACTTCACGTCGATGTTCCATTAGAAATAGACTGGAAACCCAGAAATCTTTACATATATATAGATATAGATTTACCTGGTTCTTCCTTGATGAATGATAAATCTTCTTCTGGATAGGCAACAGGTGGCTGCATCATTGAGCAATCTTCTAAATTTGTTTCATTATTAGGTGGTATATTATAAACAAATCTCTTCGCGGTTTGGTTTTTCCTCCTCGTTTTGCCAGTTTCTTGAATTCCCTGGGAGCCCATATTATTCCAAACAAAAACTTTCGTTTGACTTTCAGGTTCATTTTCAGCCAATTCAGAAGAACCATCCTGGACCCAATTACTGTCATTCATTTGGTAGTTTTCTATTTGGCCCTCGTCGACATTACAACCATCATTTTCAATTTTTATATTACTTGCCAAATTGGTAAGATTTCTTGTCGCCCAAAAAGTGGCAATTTTTTGATCCCGTGACGAAGACAGACCATCTCTATTAACTGGCTTTCTATTATTATAGTCCACAACTACAGACTCCGGAGCTTCCGATTTAATGCTTATATTTAAGGCATCTTTAATGAAATTTCGGCAAGTTTGAACAACTTCACTCATTTGAAGGTAGCTGGCCACTGTCATCACTTCAATGGCATTTTGGCTTGTGAGCACCAGGTTACCAGAATATAAGAAGTCCAAGATGACTGAGAAACCTTGCACTGCAGCAATGTCTAAATGGGTAGTATTGTTTTGGTTAGGGCTTTCTTTGTTTGAAAAGCAATATAAAGTCTTAAAGAAACGGCTGCCTGCAACCAGGATGTTCTTATGAGCTTTAAAGACTTTTCCGCTCACCACAATGCTGACATCACAAAGAATACCTTTCTTTCTCTGTTCATTTAGTTGTCGAAGAAGTTGATAGCAATAAGAGTTCTCATTTGGCCTACTATTAAAGTCACAGTACCCTTCTTCTGATGGTATTTCTGACTCCTGTAATTGGATAGAAAACATTAATATTAAATTTCATTTACTTTTTAAAGCCCCCAAGCCAAGGAAACAAGCATCAACACAACACCAACACAACCTTTCAAAAGCACTGGCCAAATAGACTAATATGTTAGCAATCAGTATGTATTTTGCCACTAAGTATTCACTAACACAGACTTTAAGATGGAAATCTATGACTAACTTTACAGCTTGGTGCAAACCACTGCTTTAAGAAAAATCATACAGGGCCGGAGCGACAGTACAGTGGGTAGGGCATTTACCTTGCACACAGCTGATCCGGGTTCAATCCCCGGAATCCCATATGGTCCCCCAAGCACCGCCAGGAGGAATTCCCGAGTACAGAGCCAGGAGTAACCCCTTAGCATTGCTGGGTGCGACCCAAAAAGCAAAAAAAAAAAAAAAAAAAAAAAAAATCAAAAAATCAAAAAATCACACACATCTGAAAAGGAACAGCAGGATTTTTTAAAGACCATCAGTTAAGCCCATGGATTAATGTATCACTTAGAATAAAAGGCCATTTTCTTATGAAAAGTACTTTCACTTACACTGATCTGTTTGTGTTACTACTATGAAAAAGCAGCAGTGCCCTTTTTGATCTTTAAAAATATTCAAGCTAAACACCATTTTTTAAAAAGGTAAGGTCGTGGAACACTTAATCAAAATAGCTTAAGGTCAATGGAATTCAATCAAACTAGAGATGAACTTAAGGCACCCCCTGAGGTAGGGGCCAGAGAGAAAGCAAAGTGGGTGGAGTACACCCTCCGCATGCGCAGGCCGGGCTCAGTCCTCAACACAGTGCGGCCAACCGGTCATCCCTGAGCACCACCACTGGGGTCCACACACCCGCTCACAAATAACTCCCACCTGCACCCCCCCCCAAAAAAAAACCCCTAATAGGAAAAAGAGCTTCAGCTTTATCTAATTATTTAACGTTTCAGCCTTCAAAATACCCTATTCTCAAGGCCAGAGGTAAAGTTCAGGTAAAGACTGATCCCTGGCACCACATGAGGTCTGCCAGCCCCTGCCAGGAGTGATGCCTGAGCACGGAGCCTAAGGAAGACCAGCACAGTCGGGCGTGGCCCAGCCCTGCCCCGCCCAAAGCCAATACTCTATCTCTGTAACGAGTAGCTGTACAGTTTAGAATTCCCCTGCTCAAATCATTAACAATTATAATTTTTCCTTTTACCTTATATTCATTACAGCTATTTTCCATCAATTAAAACTTTATATAAAAACTGATATAATAGCAAGAATAAAGAAGTATATAAAAATTGAGTGATATAACAGCAAGAATAAAGGAGTATTATTGAGATTTTGGAGAGCTATGTTCCTTTTAACTGTCGTGGGGAAGTCACAAATCTCCAAGACTTACTAAATAATAAAACTAAAAAATGCTTGTAACTTGATTTCCTCATATAGTGACTTGGTCAGTAAGCTTCCCAATAACAATAAAAATACATCCTCAATATTCTGAATAGTGCCTGGAAAATAATTAATTTCTCAATATCTGCATCAGTATTTTTCCTCAACAGAAAAAAAGACAGTCCTTTCCAGTATATATATAAAAAAAAGACTGAAAATATTGACTGCAGTTGTTAATTAGTTTATACTTTCTTATATACACAATAGATCTGATTATATGAGTAGAAGAAATACAGGAAGATACAAATGACTGTAAACAGAAAACTGATATTCTTGAAGAGGGATAGAAAAAAAAATGTAAAGTAGACAACACAGCTGTTAGAACTACAAGAGAATCCTCAAGGAACAATATCCCAAATACTGATAGGATTGCTAACAACGTTAAAACTTCATTTAACCACTTAACGGGTATGGCTTGCTACAAAAATTTTAAATTACTGGCTATAGTTGAGTACTGGTCTTGGAAAGGCAAGAAGAAATTAACCTCAATTAACTGAAACCAAGACTTAAGAGCTTTTGTAACACTTTCCAGAAGTCACCTGAAAAAATAGAAGTATTAAAATTCCAGGGCACTTTATTATTTTCCAAAGAAAATGAATATAGATACCCTAGCTACAAACCTGGAATATATGATGACCATAGAATGAAGCACAGGAATTAGAAAAATTTCTTTTAATTTTTAACTGCCCCCTCAGCAGCCTCCCTTATCACCCCAGTGCCTCAAGAGCACAGCGGCCTTGTAACATCCCCCTCCCTCACATTCTATCATACCAAAGGGCCCCGATCTAATTAACTGTTTTTCCTCTTAAGAAAAACAACGAATTCTCAGAGAAAAAAATGTCAATAGTTAAGACTAAAGTGCATTCAAAAGTCTCAACATTTTCGTATTTGTCAGGGAAAGTAACCGAGATTGGAAAAAATAATTTATTTAATGTAAGATATTAACATAAATAAACCAGGATGTTGTAAAATTTTGAGCCATCTACAGCAAAGAGGACAGAAATGCTTAGGATTTGTGTAAATAATGTACTAAGTCAATACTAAAATGCCTCTATTAAACCACATATAGCTACAGTTCATTTTCTATAAAAGCATCACATGATTTACTTCATCATCCTTTTATGAGAAAGTTTTTGAATTTATTAAGCTATGCTCTCCTCTCTACAAGAAATTACAATCTGTCTTTGGTGTAGGCATGAAATTTAACAGAATTCACCGAGTATGTCCTATTTGTTTTCAAAATTGTTTATCTGGTTGAAAAGTTCCAATGGATAACAGTATGAATACTTGGAAGAAGCTTAAATACAAACCAGAATCTGGCAACTCCTCCTGAGGTTATACACCTCATGGAAGCATGGAATTAGTATTGACAAATCAACAACCATGGCAAGTAGTTCAAAACACATTTTGAAAAGATAGCTATTGTAATGTAATCATTTCAGGCTACAATCTGAATTTTCTGGGGGGGAGGGACTTTCTGAAAATTCTCTGCAGTTATCAGACCAAATGTTCTAAGTTTTAAAAGGCAGAAACAGGGGCTGGAGCAATAGCACAGCGGGTAGGGCGTTTGCCTTGCACACGGCCGACCCGGGTTCTAATCCCAGCACCCCATATGGTCCCTGAGCACCGCCAGGGGTAATTCCTGAGTGAAGAGCCAGGAATAACCCCTGTGCATCGTCGGGTGTGACCCAAAAAAACCAAAAATAAATAAATAAATCAATAAAAAATAAAAGGCAGAAACATTCAATAAAATATTTGCCCTTCCTTTATTGACACAAAACTATATGAACTATCCAACCAGTCAGTTCTCTAATTGCTATTATATAAGACCATTTATGTTCTGCTCTCAGAAGCAACACCAACAATTTCTTTTTCACTACTGATTGGAGTATTACACATTGTTGCCAGCTATTAAAATATGCCCTTCACAATGAAGAGTTTCTAAGTATGTAAGAACGCACTCTTCAAGTAGAGCATCAATTGAGGATTTGAGTAAAACAGGTAAATAAGGACACAGCACTAAAACTCATAATGGGGGAAAAGAGAGAGAGAGGGAGGGGGGAGAGAGAGAGAGAGAGAGAGAGAGAGAGAGAGAGAGAGAGAGAGAGAGAGAGAAGTGGCTGCCACAGAGGTGAGAGGGGGCAGTAACAGGAGGAAAACTAGGGGCCATGGAGCTGGGAAATGTGCACTAGTGGAGGGATGGGTGTTGGAACACTGTTTGAAACTAATCACACAGCTTTGTAAGGGTCTATTCCACAGTGATTCAATAATAAAACCTTAAAAAATAAAGTTCTCATTATTTGCTGAGCTAACAAAATGGTGAAATTATCAGTACTGAAGACAAATCTGAGTAGGTCCTTAAGTACTAGTGCTCTATCTCTGGTTCTTTTAACATTTCTTGTCTATCTGTATATTGGTAAGGTATCACTGGTAAGTAAAACTTTTAATGAGAAGGCTTACACATTTCTATAACTGGTCCTGGAAAAATTTTTTCCTATTCCCTTTCCTAAAAAGGAAGAAGTGACTTAACACAGATTACTCCAAATTGGCTAACCAAGATCTTGAGATGTATCTTAAAACAATAAAAACAAAAAGACAAGAGACTAAAGTATCTATGTGTACATATATAATATGCAAGTATGTATACACACACACACACAAAGTGTTTTCACGTATTTGAGAAGATGCCAGTAAGCAAATAATTTTACATTAGGAAGACATCCAGGAGTTAGATCAAAATTGAGATTATATAAAGGTTATTCATTCAATTCAAATGCCCCTATTATTATCTTCTAATTTATTTCCAGGGAAAGTTTAAAAATCCCTATTTATTTTATTTACAGAGTTTGAAAGGGTTCCTAAAAGCTTGAAAAATCCTGCCTTTATTTATGTAATAAGCATTAGATGAATCTCTAACCAGGTTCTACATTTGGGACATAAAATAAATTCTGTTCTCAACTTGCTGTTATTAATGGGGGAGACCTAAGTACTAAAGGATGAAGGAGTGTGCCCACAGAGTGTTTAAAAAGAGAGCAGAAAGGATGTATGGATCTAATCCAGTTCTTTGGAGGCAGAGGCATAAAATGTTTGTCGAAGACTGAGCAGAATCTTAAAGCTACAAAGTTGGTGAGGTTGATAAGGTGGGTAAGATTAAGCAATTTAACCCAACAGCATAGCAAGAGGGGGTAAAGAATCAAGAAGGAAGACAGCTTCCAGGAATCTTAAATGCACATGCACCCACGTGAACATTTCTGAAGTTGAGTATCTATATTTCACCAAATTATCAAGAAATCTGAATCCCCACAAGATTAAGAATCACTCCTCTACGGTGCCTTGCAGCTTTAGAAGAGTGATCTGAAAGGATTAGCAGACACAGGAGATGGCTGGGGCAGTTCCTAGCAGGATTCAGTATCAGGACAATGACTGCAGATACTGTGACCAGTTAGGAAGCAACTGTGAATAATGCAACACACTTGCAAAACACAAGGACCTTAGTGGGGAATGGGCATTATTGGGGAGAGGCCTGGCAAGACAGACCATGAAAAAATATTTAGAAAGGAAAATGAAAAGAATGAGTGGTCATCTTAATGGGAACCTGGGTTAAGAAAAGAGTTGGGGCTGGAGCGATAGGACAGTGGGTAGGGCGTTTGCCTTGCACACCGCCGACCCGGGTTCGACTCCCAGCATCCCATATGGTCCCCTGAGCACCGCCAGTGGTAATTTCTGAGTAAAGAGCCAGGAGTGACCTCTGAGCATCGCTGGGTGTGACCCAAAAAGAAAAAAAAAAAAAGACAATAGTGTCTGAAACGGTGTTTTCTAGCTGAGAGAGTTAGATAATGCCATGAACTAATTAGTGCTCCCAAGACTGCCACTTCGTCTCCCTACTATTCCGATGAGGAGTGCCAGAGGACACTTCAGTTGCAACAAACAGAAGCCATCTGTGGCCAATTTGTAAATTACCAAGAATAAATAAATGCTGTGAGCTAAATATACTCCCCCCCTTCCTCAGTTTTTACTCTTCTTTTGATATTGGATTAGCAGAAGCCGTTTATCTAACAAAAACATCAAAAGTGTAAATGGAAAGCAATAAACAAAAATCTCTACGATGTTTGTTAAAATGATCCGCTGGAACAGTATGGGGGCAGGTGTGGCAGAGTCAGACAGAGCGTAGCCAGCTGTGCACTATCTCTCAAGTCCTTGGAGTTGAGAGCACTGTCACTGTCATCGATTTGTTTGATCGGGCACCAGTAACGTCTCTCATTGTGAGACTTATTGTTACTGGTTTTTGGCATATCGAATACACCATGGGTAGCTTGCCAGGCTCTGCCGTGCGTGCACAATACTCTCGGTAGCTTGCTGGGCTCTCTGAGAGGGGAGGAGGAATCGAACACTGGTTGGCAGCGTGAAAGGCAAACACCCTACCACTGTGCTATCGCTCCAGCCCAGTTGAGAGCAGAACCACATCAATTTCTACTTCCAAATCCAGTTTTGGGGGAAAAAAATCTTAATTTCTAGAATGGCCACCACAGGGCCATGGCCAATGTTATGGTAGACAGATGACCGCTGATTCTATTGACAGATTCTGACAGTGGGCAGAGAGAGAGAGAAAGCCAGGAAGGTCTCCTGTATGTTTTCTGATAATTTCTGATCTCCTTGAATGATGACATCTTTCTTCTGCAGTGTAAGTACTGTTCACAGGTGTTCTAATTTGGGGCTGGGAAGGGAGGGGAGTGATTTCCTTGATTATGACACCTGGGCAACACTAACACTACTGATGTCTTACTCTTTTCAGTTCTCAAGCCCCATACACAGTACAGACTACAGGGATACCTTGAAAAAGCAAGCAACGTGTGTGTGTGCATGTGTGTGACATGCTAGTGAAGGGTGTGTGCTGGAATATATGCATTAAACCCCATTAACAGTCTTCTAAGTCAGTTCCTAAAATTTAAAAGTAGCATGAAAAGGGAACATTAAACTTATCTTCATAATAATTTTTCTTTGCTAAAAAATGCTAAATAGCCTGCCTGTTATTAACAGAAAAAAAATCAACCATTTTAACACAAGATTTGTGTGTCACATTAACACAACCATTGCCTCGGAGTTCCCTAGTGAAGCCTGATTTTACATTCGCCTCAGCAGGATGCCTGAGGCTATCTCCACTTAGCAGACACACAACATACTAGTTTTGATTTTGTTCATATTACTGCAGTATGCCTGGAATGCCCCCTTTTTCAGAGTTTTACACCTATTCTTTTGACAAAAATAAGTTCAACAGCCAATTCTACAGTTTCTCCCCCTTAAGAAGTGCTTCCTGAGGGCTGGAGAGCAAGCTCAGCAGACTGGGTGCAAGCTTTTTGCATGCGAGAGGCCGGGGTTTGCTCCCCCATACGGCAAGATTTCCTTAGCACGGGGGCAGAACACCCTCCCCAAAAAAATCTAAGCTGGGAGTAGCCCTTGAGCAATGGGTGTACGCCCCCAAAAAGGTTACTAGTTTTCACTGTAATCTCAGAATACTTCTAATTTACTTATCATTCTGTATTAGTCTCGCCTTAGACTCTAAGTTCCTGGAGGGCAGAAAAATGTTTTGGGCTTATTTCCAGTGCCCTACATCAACCTAATTGAAGTGTTCTGAGAAAGAAAAAGAATCCAATCCTCATTCATAGACTCACATTTAATATCTATTTCTCCTCAGTAAAAACTTTTTTCAGACTTTCTTCCCAAATTGTTAAGAACAAATGCATTAACCTTTGAGTCTTTTGGCAAATGCTACTAAATCTATTTGACCTTCGCTTTAGCTGTTCAACTCATATATTACAATCAGTAATTTTAGTTACATCACTGTTTTGTTTTTGGTATTTACTTTCTAGAAAAGAAGGCAGAATTATTTTAGGCTATGCAAATTTCACAATTAATAATAGAACAGTGATCTGAATCAAAATAAAGTGGTAATGATTACAGAGTAATTTTGAAGTTTTTGGGTCAAATGGACAAATCCTAAACGAACTTGAAATCTGAACTGACTGGACAAAGACAACTGTTACTAAAGATCTGTGCTGTCCTCTACATCTTTACAAATACTGAGTTGTAAAATAAAAGGTTCGGAGATTTAGAAGCTCACTTGCAGTCTTTCGCATGAGCAACCAACCGAAGAAAAATGACAAACATTGAAAGATAATGATGAAGAAGTCCCAGAACTCTATATTCAACACAGGAGAAACTTAATGTGAAATAATCCATGAAACTGAGAAAACCAGCATGACGAATCTCAGTGTTTAAAGAAAACCTGGAGGTAAGTAAAGAAGAACCACTTCGTCTCTAGAATCGACAGGCTCTGGTTCCCTCAGTAAAGTCCTTCTAAAATGACAGACTAGAATCACTGAGACATAACACGCAGGCACACCCCCTACCCAACTCCACGTCGTTACAGCTATGTGATTAAAATAAGTAATGATTGATAATGGTTATCATTTAATGAGAGATTACAAGCTGGCAAATATGCTTCGCATATATTTAGAAACTAAAAGTAGGCTCGTTTACTTGCCAAGAAAGCAGAGGATTCGTACTGCCCTCAAGTCTGACTGCTCTCAGGCTGTATTATACTGCCTCCTACCGGAAACCCACCGCTACAGGGCAGTGGGGGGGGAGGGGGAAGTGACCTGAGCCAGTAGGAAGCCAGTTCTTGAACCCACGGTTTCATTAACAAGACAAAGAGATAACTGAGGGTACCTGTGGTCCACAGCAAGCGATCCCTAACCCAGGTTAGTTAGAATGAAAATAGAAAAATGATTAGGAACAACTCAAACAAAACATCGAAAGCTAATCAAGAGAACTAATACACAGCCTTAGACAAAGACTTACTAAACTGTTTCGTGCTCAGAAAAAGTCCAGAGAAAGGGTTCAGGGTGCAGTTTACCTTAAAAAGGGGAGGGGGGTGGGTGTTTTCAAGGAGTCAAGGGCAAAAGGAGGGTTAATTTAGAGATCAAAGTTTGAATGGTTCTACCTAGAAATAAATTCCCTCATCCAGCTAGGTGCCTGAGGAAGTTAATTGGATAACCTTATGTAGATTTACATGGTTATCCAATTAACTTCCTCAGATTTCAGGTTCACTAAGCAGCTAGTTATAATTCGCATCCCCAGAATTGCCTACTGAGATTATGTTGAGTAAAACAGCCCCACACTACAGAAAAAAAAAAAAAAACTCCCAAGTTTTTCTCTTATGATTTTTAGCTAGCTTTTTATTATTTAACACATCCTCTTCTTAAAGAGAATAACTATCCTCAAGAATACATTATCTAACCCTCAAAAAACCTGGGACTACTGTCTGTAAAATGGGAACAAAATAATTTGTAGTCAGGGAAGACTAGGAAATGTCAGTCCTAAAACTTCACTGCCCACACCCACAAGGCTAGTATCTGCAGAAAACTGAGATGGGAACCCAGATTTAAGATTTACTCCAAACCCTTTCTTTTCCCATTACAACATTCATTATAGGCCCTCGTCTCAGTGCTCAGCAAGGACTCTTTAAGATGTAGGACAATTTACTTACCCTTCCTGGACTTTCTATCTTTAAGTGAGTGACCTTCCTCCTAGAGCACAGGCAACCAAAATCTGTGCAAAAACTATTGCCACTGTCCAGAAACAACCCTTCCTTTAAAGTTAAAGCCTTAACTTATGAGAAATTACCGAACAGTACACCTAATTAACTGGTATTTGTAATCTTAATTGCAAAAATAAGTCTCTGATTTCCGAAAATCAATATTAGCTACCAATTAAAAATAGTAAATTCCACCCACCCTCACAGGCTGTCTGAACGTTTTAAAAGGTCTCATCAAGATCTGTTTGATGAAAACAGTTAAGCCTCTTGAGAATAAGAAATTAAAACAAGAAGCACATAGAGCACTGCTGGTTTTCTAAGGACTCATGAATTTCCAAGAGTTTGGAAAACACTTCCAATATGCAAAATTTACAGGAAACTCCACGAAGAAGCCTTTTGGAAAGGGAGAATCATTTTTTTCTTTAAATCTCAGCAGAGAAATCTGGGTGGGAGGAAGTTAAAAAAAAAAAAACTTGCAATAATTTACCAAGCGCGTGTCTCTCTAGTAAAGCAAGTTCTGAAAAAAAAGTTCAACAAAGATGTAGTGACACGACAAGAAAAAGTGCTTCACCGAACAGCTTCCCCTACACTAACACATAGCAACCCAACTTCGCAGGATCCTAAATCTCATCACATATAAAAGCATTTTTCGGTTGGCCGTTTCCCTAAATGGGGGGTGGCATCAAAGGTCCGGGCAATTGTTGCACTCGTGCTTCAAAGAGTTGCCAGATTTCTACTTTGCACCAAGCACGCTGAAAACCCTGGGAGCAGCCGGCGGCCGCCTTCGCCTAAACTCACAGCTAATAAATTTCTGACCACAAAGTCAACCTTTTCGGATTAAACCCTTCAATCCCGGCTTCATTAAACTTTCTTCTGGTGGTAGCAGGAGGCCAGAAGCCCGCGACGTTACGGGAAACACACACATACACACACGGAAGGGGCGTCACGACCGCAAAACGGTCGCCCCATCCTCCCCCCTGCCCCCCACCTTTCCCCCCCACCCAAGCTCTAACTTCGGGGAAACTTGTTCCCAGGCTCCGACTCCCCCCCACCCCGGCACTCCGCCCCGCCCCCCGCTCCCCCACTAACTGGCCCCGGGACCTTCCCGAGACCAAGCGGCCCCCGCCCCCCGCCCCGCAGCCCCCCGGCGGCGCGCCCGCGCCCACGCGCCCCGCGAGGGGCTCGGGCCTGGGGGGGGGTTGGGGGGGTCCGGGAGTCGGCGGTACCTGGGCGTTGGCTTCGTGGAGTTTGTGTTCGGTGGAGACGTGGTGCCTCAGCAGCAGGGTCTTCTTGAAGTTGCGGGTGCCGCGCGACAGCTCGTCGTGGCCGCCGCCCGGAGGGAGGTCCCCGCCGCCGCCCCCGCCGCCGCCGTCCTCGGGGGGCCGGTGGCACCAGCCGCAGAACATCAGGCCCGTGTCGGGGGAGTAGCGCAGCCAGGGGAAGTCCTTGAGCCAGGCGCTCTGGAAGGAGCACTGGAGCTTCTGCAGCAGCGACTTGGGCCGCGCGAGCGGGAGGTGCGGGACGCCGTCGCCGTCGCCCGCGCCGCTGCCCTCCGCGTCGTCCCCGCCATCGGCGCCCGAGCGCCGGCCGCTGCCGCAGCTGCCGCCTTCCGCCCCGCTGCCGTCGCCCAGGCTCGCCCCCTCCTCGTCGTCCTCGGTGCTGTCGCTCAGGGACGCGCCGTCCGGCAGCAGCTCCTTGGCCTCCAGCGCGTCCAGCTCCAGCTCGGCGGCCGGCCCGCGCCCATTGAAGTGCCGCGGGGGCCACGCCGCGCTCTCGGGGCGCCCGGCGCCGCCGCCGTGGTGGCCGAGCCCCCCGCCGCCGCGGAAGGCCAGAGTCCGACGGTTCCTCTCGGCTAGCGGGGGGCCCCCCGCGCCGCCCACGCCGCCGCCGCCCAGCGAGGTGGGGCCGGCCGCGTCCGGGGGCAGCGGCGACTCGGGGCGCTCGGCGGCGGCGGCGGCGGCGGCCTCCGGGTCGTGGGGCTCCAGGCCCTCGGGTTCCGCTTCCTCGTCGGCCCCCCGCCCATTGAGCTGCGGGGGCGCCGGCGGTCGCGGCTGCGGCCAAGCCGCGGCCTCGCCGCCCGCGTTATTGTTCGTGGAGCCGCCGCCGCCGCCGCCGGCGGGGACCAACCCGCCTCCTCGGAACGCCAGCGTCCTGCGGTTCATTTCACTGAACGACATGGCGCGCGCGCGCGCCGCCGCCGCCGCCCGGTGCCCCCGGCTCGTGCCCGGCCGCGTCCCGCGCGCTCCCCCGCCCCCGCCCGCGGCGCTCGGCTCTCGCGGGGCTCGGCCTCGCCCTCCCGCCGCCGCCGCCGCCGCCGCCGCCGCCGCTCTGCTCACGCGTCCGCCGAAGCCGCCGCCGCCGCCGCCGCCGGCCGCCTCCCGGTCCTGCGCCCCACGGGCGTCCCGCGCGGAGCGGGGGGCGGGCGGCGGCGCGGCGAGGCGCGAGCCCGGGAGCGCGTGGGGCCTGGGAAGTTGAAGCGGCGGCGTGCGGGGGGCCCCGCCGCGGCCCCGCGTCCCCCGCGTCCCCCGCGCCGCCGCGGCCGCCCAGCCCCTGCCCCTGCCCCTGCCCCTGCCGCCCCGGGCGCGCCGAGGGCTCCCGCCGCCGCCCAGCCGCTGCGGGCCCCGGGCACGCTAGAGCGCGGCGCGCCGCCACATCGCCCAGCGACAATAAAGCCGGCCGAGCGTTTCCGTCCGACCAGGCCCTGGCGGAGGTCGAATGGCAAATGAACAACGGACCGTGCGCCCACAATGCACCGGGGTAGCAGTAACCGCTGGAGGGGGAGAGGGTGGGGGCCGGGCGGGGGGAGGGGGGCTGGGCTTGGGGCTGGGCCGGGCTGGGGTGGGGGCGCCAGGGGACCGGGAAAGGGGCCGGGCCGCGCCTCCGGCCTGGGGGCGGGGGTGCGGCCGCGGGGAAGGAAGTCGGCCGAGGGGCGGGGGGACAAAAGGCCGGGCGGCCGGCCGGGGGTCTCGGGGAGGGGGCGGGCGGGGCGCCGGGCCGACAGCTGGCGAGTGTCAGGCTCCGGCCGCCTCCCCGCCGCCCGCACGCCCCGGCCCGCGCGCCGCGAGTTCACCTGGGACGCCGGGCCGCCGGCCTTGTCACTTGCCCGGGGGGCCGGGGTGGGCGCCCCGGGAAGGGAACTTCATTCTGTGCCTTCTTCACAAAGCCAGGATCGGGGGTGGGGGGTGGGGGGCGGCCTTCTCCCCCCACACCCCCCACCAACCCCCGCACCCCGTCCCCGGGTATTTTTTTTCTCTCTTTTTTTTTTCCACGCGAGGAGCGTCCACGCCGCGGACGCCTCCTGCACGGCCGCATTGTGCGCGCGAGGCGAGCCGCGGGCGACCGTCGCCCGGGCGAGAATGCACCGCCCCGGGTGTCTCCTCGCCGTGCCGAAATGGAAATTTAAATAAAAGGTCGAACACGTGCGTTCACGGGGAAGTATTGACATGGGTGTTACATCACCGGCAGCCAATCAGATAAGCGCGGCCGTGTTTATACTTCTACAACCACCTTGTGAGTATTACAGTATGTCATAACGTTATAAATATTAGGGAGGGTTTTCCCCGGGCCCGGGGAGGCGGCGGCGCGGCGCGCGGCTCCGGCGAGGGCGGCTGCGGGAGGGTTTCTCCGGCTGCTCCCGGGCGCTGGCGGCTGCCGGTGGAACTTAGAAGCAGAACCCGGGCGGGCGGGGGCTGCGAAGGAGATGCTCGCCTGGGGAGGTTTGCAGGACTTGCCAGCGCAGAGCCCTGGTGGCCCTTCCTTTTGAAACGCACCGAAGGACCCGAAAGTTGGCCGTTTCTAAGGTGCTTAGGGATGCATTGAACTATTTTTAAATGGGAAGCAAATTTGAATTTTTTTTTTTTTAATGTGAAGCTATTTCAGGTGAAGGAAAGGATGTGTAACGATGCCTTGCTCTTTATTAGGAATACTCTAAGGGCCGGAGAGCTAGTAGAGCGGTCGGTGGTGCTTCTGCCTTGCACGTGGCTGCCCTGGGTTTGATCGCCAGCACCCCCTTAGGGTCCCCCGTGCTCTGGCAGGAGTGATTCCTTGAGAGCACAGCCAGGTGGAAGCCCTGAGCACAGCCTGGTGTGGGGCCCCATCACCAACCAAAAAAAAAAAGGAAAATACGTTAAAAGTTTAATCACCAACTTACGGTGTATTCAGGATAAATAGTGGAAGGAAAAGGATTTATATGATAAGGTACATTTTTCACATGAATGTATATTAGGATATGTAAAGAAATGCACATGGCTTTTTATACTTATAGATGGTTGTTTTCTAAACTTTATATTATATAGGTCCTCCCAACACTGCCAGGAGTGATCCCTGAGTGCAGAGCCAGAAGTAAGCTCAAGGGGGAAAAAAAAAAGAAGCAGCATCATGTATTAATGGAAAATTACATGTTTTCTAAAGAGTATGTGTTAGAATTTTTACACCCTCTAGTTTTATGATCTTTGTTCTCTTCAGAAATAACTATTTGAACATTTTAATAGACAGTGTAGATGTGGTGTGTCTTTCAAGATTAGCTATAAAAGCAAACCTTTTACTGACATATTTAAATGCCATTGTGGGAGCCAGGAGCTATCTGAAAGGGATGAAGTGTGTGTTTGCATGCTAGAGTTTTTTAGTTCAAGGGAGCATCACCAGGTGTGTTGCCCCCCCAAAAAAAATCAGGAAATAATAAAATTGTGTATTTTAGGGTGGTGGGTAGAATTTTTCAATAATAAAAGTGCCATTTATGGGGCTGGAGCAATAGTACAGCAGGGAGGGTGTTTGCCTTGCATGTGGCTGACCCGGGTTCGATTCCCAGCATCCCATGTGGTCCCCTGAGCACTGCCAGGAGTTATCCCTGAGTGTGTGACCCAAAAAGCAAAAATAAATAAATAAAATTTTTTTTAAAAAAAGGTGCCATTTGTTTTAATATTTTGAAATGGACTGCATTTTTCCATATAATTCACTGTAATTTTATGGGCCAGGGAGACAGTACAAAGGTTTTGGTGCTTGTCTCAGATGTGGTTAAGCTCATTTTATCTCTGGCACTGCCTGATGTGGCCCATAGCCCTGCGGCCCCCCCCAAAGAATTTTTATTTTATGTTGGTACTATTGAACTAAGTAACCAAAAAGTATTTTAATTTCCATTTTAATATTTTCTTTAAGCCATTTAATATTTTAATTTTCAGATAAGTAATAAATGCTCTTATGCTATCATCGTGTGGAAATAATGCTTTTGGTGTTTGCTTTGAACCATCAGAATCAATAAAAATGGTGTTAATTATATCAGGACTGTCTGTTTTCTTAGTCACACCTTATATTTTATAATATCCACGTTAACTTCTACCTGAAATTTTGTTTAAACAAGTACTAGATTTTAAACTTGGAAAAGTGGTACAGATATTCAGGATCACTGAACTCCTAATACGCAAACAGTGTGGGCTTATGGTTTATATGTATGAGTATTCTTTAACTCATTTTACATGTGCAGGTAGATGATCAGTTATCAAATCAAAAGTACAGCACTGGAGGTTTCGATCACAAAGGTCTCAGAATACCCTCCACGGGGGAACTTTGGGTACCAGGAGGGGATCTCCTAGTCTGTAAGTGGAGTTTTTAAGAATTCCCCCACCCCTCCCAATCTCCCACTAGCAGCGAGTGGGGATCTGATCTCCTCGCTACCCCCTATTTTTCACTGTTGGGGTTCTACCATCTTTAAGGGTATTCCCCCTTATGGTTGCAGGGGAACCCCTCAAGAATGGGACCTCCCCAATCCGTGTGTCTGCTAATTTCCCTTGAGGCTGTATAAACTGGTTCACCCTGGTATCGTGCTGGTGTAACACTGATGTTGCAGGCTGCTCTGTCTGGTTCACTGAATCTTGGGTTGGAACCTCACTGTCCTACTACCATGGCAGAGGTACTTCGCCTACTTGGTTCTACGGACAGTGGCCATTGATTCTGGTGTTTCTGTCGGGTTGACACGTCATTGGCCAGAATGAACTCCCTGAGAATAGAGACTATTGGAGTTGCTAGTAATGTTGATGACATAGATTGTAGTGATATCTTAATGGCTGTCACTGTCATGTCACTATCATCCCGTTGCTCATCGATTTGTTCGAGCGGGCACCAGTAACGTCTCTCACTAAATACTCTAATTTCATCAAGTCGTAGGTATAAATATGGACAACTTTTTGAATGGCCATAATATATCACAAGCACTGTTAGTTTATAATGAATTATAGTTCCTTCATACAACCTTCTCATAAGTCAGATCAATGTGGATGTGATCATCTTACTTAGCCAATGGGAAAACCTAAGGGCAAAAAAGTTTTAACAGACCTGCTTGAATTTCTTTGATGAAGCCAAAAGAAGTGGGCAGGAAAGAGAGTACAGCAGGTAAGGTGTTTGCCTTGAATGTATTCGGCCTGGGTTTAATTCCCAGTACCCCATATGCCACCTCAACACCTGCCAGGAATGATATCTGAGCACAGAGCCAGGAGGAAGCCCCACACAACGCTGGTACGGTCCAAAAATAACAAAAAGAGCATTTAAACATTTCATACTAGGAAGAATTCATTCAATTAATATTTATTGAATACATACTTTGTTAAGTTCTGGACTTAATGCTAGCAGCCATGATGCCCAGAGCACGTTGGAATTGTAGGGAGATAGGCGTGGGGACGCTGGTAATGCACTGTGAGGAAAATAATAAAAATTTAAGAAGAGATTACCCAGCCCCGAAGTAGCCAAAAGGCATGAAGACCACATCCCTTTGACACATAAAAACCCTAAGCTCTTTGGAGAAGAGAAACTGAGGCGCCATCCAGGTGCAGAAATCCAAGGCCACACCCAGAGAAGGGTCGGTCCCTCACAAAAGGGGAAGCTACAGAAAAGTTTAGGAGATTGTGAGAAGACTATCAGCAGGGCAAGAGATGACATTATTAAAAGGCCATCAGTTGTGTCGGGCTTTCCTATGACATGTTCAGATAAACTTCTGTGTGTGCAAAACTCTAGGGGGAAAACATTTGGAAGAGGGGCTAGAGAGAGAGTAGTGCAGGTAGGGCGCTTGCCCTGCATGGAGCCAATCTTGAGTTTGATCCCCAGCTGGCCCCCATGCCCACCAGGAGTGATCCCTGAGCACAGCCGGGTGTGCCCCCTGCCCCACAAAAACACCTGGGGAGCATTGCATAAAAACTCCAACCCCGTCTGGAGCAGGAATGGTGTCTGTCAGTTAGAGGTGGGGAGGTTGCTGCTTTGCATCTTGGTCGATGCATTGAGCCTCACGAGATCAATCTGTAGGGCTAGGAAGGCAGCTGGGTTAGTCAGAAGCACTGCTGGAGCAGTAGGCAGAGCCTCCGAGATGGCTAGGCCAACGGTAGAACCTGAGAAAAAAGGGAGGGGAAGGGGAAGTATTGGGGCCAACTCCCAAGCGGGGTTCAAGCAGGGACTTACCTTCTCACCCGAAGATAAAATACAGACTCTCAGGATGCCCCTGAAGTGGTTCAGAACTGTCTTCAGGAGAGAGAAAATGCCACTGCCAGAGGGAAAACAGAGATCACCCAACAGCCCAGGAACGTCCAACCTCTCAGTGTCACGGCAGCCTCGTTAGGTCCGTTTCCCCGCTTCCAACCTCGGTGCAAAAGACCCTCTCACGGATGAGGAAGATTTTGAAGAGAGTGATGATGATGGTACTTAATGCAGAACTGGAAGAGGGTAAGAAAGTTAGAATTCAAAAATAGTTCAGGGAGGACCACGTTAAAAAACCGAAAAAGGAGTAATTTGTATGGAAAATATTCCCGCAGCAACCTTCTCAGTCTGACCGGCCCCTCCCAGCCTCACACCAACTTCAAAGTTAGAAGAAGGTAGGAAGGTGTCTCCAAGAACTGTGGAAGGGGCTCGGCTGATCAGAAGACAAAACAGTTGTCTATGATACATTGCGTTGGAATAAAAAGTTTTTTGTGCTTTATTAAAGACTGTAAAACGTCAAAAACAACAAAAAACAACAAAAAAGACAAAAACAACACCCCAGAGCCGCTGGGGACTTGCTCTTGCAGCCGGAGATCTCCCTCGCGTGTGCATCTCAGTTGCTGTCTCAGTGCCTGTGTTCCCTCTTGAACACATTTCTCCTTTTTTTCCTCCCGTCAGTTTCCATTTTAAAGTGACCTTCTCTATTTTCACCTCATCCTGGAGCACCTGTGCTGGGGATGGGGCGGTCCTGACCTAGGCCAGGCATTGCCCCCAGCGCTGTGGCTGAAGAGGGTTGAGCTGAAAGGTGAATCACTCTTTCCTTAACTCTGCGTCCCTCCTTCTCTTTAATGAGCCACGGGCAACAGAATGTAAGTTTTTTTTTTTTCATAAAATTATTTTTTTAATTTATTTTATTCTTTAATTAGTGAATCACCATGAGGGTACAGATACAGATTCACACGTGTTAGAACTTGTTTTTCCCTCATACAATGTTCACAAACACATCCCTCCACCAGTGCCCGTTCTCCATCACCAATAAACCCAGTATCCCTCCCCCCCCCAAATCCCATCTCCCCTTCACCCCACCCTGCCTCTGTGGTACTCCCTTTTGATCTAACAGAATGTAAGTTTAAAATGGAAAGTTAATCAGAAGGGAGTTTAGTAAGGCTGAGAGCTGAGGGTGGGGACGGCTCAGGTCTGGGGCACATGCTTTGCATGCAGGAGCTCCAGAGAAGTCGCTCAGTCTGGGCCACGTTTGGCGGTGTTGGGAAGAATCACTCCAAGTACCACCAAACGTGGCCCGTCATGTTCCCCATTATTACCGAATATCGCCCCAAAACCAAAATGAAAGAATGTACACCAGAACAGGGAAGATGCCATAGTAGTAGGATTTTCATTTTTAGAAAGCTTTGTTAATATACTTCATTGTCTCTTATGATTTATACTGAATAAATGGATCAATGAAAGGTACCTTAATTTGGGCCAGAAAGATAGTACAGCCGGTTAGATGCTTGCCTTTCAAGAAGATGACTGGCTTCAATCCCCAGCAACCCACAGGGTCCCCTGAGCCTCATCAGGAGTGATCCCTGAAAGCAAACCCAGGAGTAAGGCCTGCACACTTGCTGATATGTCAGAAACAAACACACACACACACACACACACACACACACACACACAAAAAGGCTATGTTTTAGGAAGAAAATGAAACTTTGATAATCAGGAATGTTTTCCCACAGGACTTTGGGCAAAGAGATCTATGTTCATTCTTTTCCTTAATGTCAACCAATTTTGTCCTGCCCCTCCATATATATATATAAAAGTTAAAAAAAGTCAACAAAACCCAGAGCTAGGGCTGGCTAGTAGGGTGGATAGGGTGCTTGTCTTGCATGGGCCAACCCCATCTGGTCCCCATCATCATCATCCCTTGTGGTCTCCCAGCACCACCAGGAATAATGCCTGAGCTCAGAGCCAGGGATAATCCCTGAGCATCACTGGGTGTGGCACAAAAACAAACAAATTCAGAGAAAGCACCAGTCTGTTTAAGAGCCAGAGAGCTAGTACAGTGGGTAGGGTGCTTGCCTTGCATTTGGGGACCCGGCTTTGATCCCTGGCGTCCCATATGGTCCCAAGAGCCTGCCAGGAGTAATTTCTGAGTGCAGATCCAGGAATAACCCCTGAGCATCTCTGATGTGTCTCCCCATCCCCAAATCAAAAAGTACCAGTCCTTTTAAAGCAATGTCTTTTTAAAACCTTAATATGATAAAACATTTAAAACTTTTTTTTTTTTAGTCTTACGTACCATGATTTCTATTACTGTTAATGATAGGGTTCCCTGCACATAACTTCAGCACCACACCGGTACACTAGAATGTCTCCCACCTCGTGAACCCTCCCCTAAAAAAGCAACACTTTGAAAAAAGATTAAGTACATGCATAGGTTCAGGGAATCTTCTATCTCATTAAACCATACAGGCTGACTCTGCCCTGTAATCCATTTACTGTAAAGCTGGTAATCTTTTCAAAACCCACCCACATCTCACAAAGCTTTCTTTATGCCAAAACACTTGTTTTTCTTTGGTTTTTCTGGGGGGAGGATCCCACCTGCAGTGCCCTGGGGCTTCTCTTAGAGCGTTGCTTCAGGGGTTGTTCCTGATAGCGCTCAGGGGACCATGCGGCATTAGAGATCAGCCCTGAGCCTCCTGCACGCAAAGCCTGGCTCTAGCCTTTAAAACTTCCATCTTTGTAAACTTAGTTCTATAAAAATACAAATACGTTTTTAAAACGTTTAAAAACTTTAAGTAGGGGCCAGAGCGATAGCACAGCAGGTAGGGCGTTTGCCTTGCACGCGGCTGACCTGGGTTCAATCCCCAGCATCCCATATGGTCCCCCAAGCACTGCCAGGAGTAATTCCTGAGTGCAGAGCCAGGAGTAACCTCTGAGCATCGCTGGGTGTGACCCAAAAAGAAATAAACAAACCTTGAAGTAGGGTCAGAGAGCTAGTGCAATGGGTAGGGCACTTGCCTCGCACAAGCCTGACCTGGTTCAGTCTCCAGCAATATATATCATCCCCTGAGCACACCAGGAATAATAACTCCTGAGTGCAGAGCCAGGATAACCCGAGCATTGCAAGGTGTGATCCTCCCCATCCCCCTCCACAATAAACAATAAGTGGCCTGAAGTAGCCAAAGAGAATACATGAGGTAAGGCACTTGCCTTGCATGCGGCCCACCTAGTTCATTCCCTGATACTCCTATGTTGTTGCCAGGAATAAGCACTGAGCACTGCTTAGGGTACCCCAAAGACAAAAGAAGAAAAAGATTGACAAATAAGTATTCCTCTGACTTGCATCAACATTCCTACTCCTGGATTTCTGTGCGTACCTGAGTGGCTGTCAAGGTCTGGCTGCCCTCCGCCACTTCAGCCTCATCCCAGCCCAGGTTTCTTCTCTTTTCCTCTTGCTCATTACAGAAATGAGCTTCTTGGGGCTGGAGCAATAGCACAGCGGGTAGGGTGTTTGCCTTGCATGTGGCTGACCCGGGTTCGGTTCCCAGCATCCCATATGGTCCCCTGAGCACTACCAGGGGTAATTCCTGGGTGCAAAGCCAGGAGTAACCCCTGTGCATTGCCAGGTGTAACGCAAAAAAGCAAGAAAGCAAGAAAGAAAGAGAAAGAAAAAGAAAGAAATGAGCTTCTTGTTTGGTTGGTTGGGTTTTCCCTGTCTGGTCTTTGCACAAATTCTTCGTTGTAAAGCTCTTCCTTACCTTCTTCTCGTTAGCCACATTTATTCTTTTTTGTTTTGTTTTGTTTTTGTTTTTTGCTTTTTGGGTCACACCTGGCTATGCACAGGGGTTACTCGTGGCTCATGCACTCAGGAATTACTCCTGGTGGTGCTCAGGGGACCATATGGGATGCTGGGATTTGAACCCGGGTCGGCCGTGTGCAAGGCAAACGCCCCACCCGCTATGCTATCACTCCAGCCCCTAGTTGAAGTTTTTTAATCTATGATTTTATTATTACCAAATACTCCACGGAGGCCAGAGAAATAGCACAGGAGTGAAGGCATTTGTCCTGTATCCAGCCAACCCATTTGGAATCCCCTGAGCGCTGAGCTGACACTAGCCCCCTAACACCACTGGAGTGGCCCCCCAAATAAATAAAAAATAGGTTCACTAAACTGATAGATTTAGGAGGCCAGGAACCACTTCAGGTCTTGCTGAATATTGTATTTCAGCTTCTAGCAGACAACCAGTAAGGAGTTATTGAGTGAATGCGCAAATTTAAAAACACTAAGTCCACATAACTTTTAACTTTAAAGCAACTCTTTTCTTTGTTTGTCTTGGGCACCACACAGCAGTGCTCAGAGGCTGGGCTGGTACTCGGGGACTGCGCTGGGTGGTCCTCAGCACGTGGTGCCAGCGGCCAAGCTCGGCCTCCTGCCTCCTGCGTGCAAAGCAGCCACTGTCTGTTGGACATCTCTCTGGCCACTAGCTTGGACGTTAATACAAAGGGTCAAAACAGGTGAGAATTTTATTGAAAAGGTAGAACACAAATGTGCTCCGGTAGGTTGTCAGTATTGATAATGTCCTTGTGTCATAAATGTATTTGAATAAATTGTATTCCTGTGTTTATTGCAGATCCACTTAGAATAGACAAGATGCAGGAAGAACCCAAGCCCCAGGTAACAGATGAGCGTATTAAGAAGGTGTGACAACAGATGAGTGTGTTAAAAAGGTGTAGCAACAGATGAGTGTGTTAAAAAGGTGTGGCACAGAAACGCATGGGATCCTGCTCAGCTGTAAGAAGAAATGATGAACTCTTGCCATGTGCAGTGAACTGTAGGAAGTGATGCTTAGCAAAATAAGTCAGAAGGAGAAAGACAAGCAATAATTTCACTAACGTGGGCTAGCATCTATAAAGAATGAAAGCAGGGTCGAGAGAGATATAGCATGGGAGTTAAGGGGCTCACTTTGCACAGGGCTGCCTGTTTTGGATCCCCAGCACCACCTATGGTCCCCCAGGTGCTGCCAAGAGGAACACCTGGTCACGGAGTCAGGAATAAGTGCTGAGCATCACAGGATATGCCCCCGCCCAGCAACCAACCAAAGAAGAATCAAAGCAAAAAAAAAAAAAAAAAACACCCTGACACAATCAAGTGAAAACCCTGAATTCTGACTACGGAACTAAAAATACCAAAGGGCAGGGAGAGGGTGTCAAAGGTAGAGAGGGTCCCGGGGCCTGCGGTGGGGTGATGATACTGGGGCCGCCTCTGGTGGTAACGGACAGCAGAAGGCGTGTTAGACGGCACCACTGAAGCTCAGCTGCTTCGACAGTGGATCGCAACCTTCTTCTTTTTTTTTTTTAAATGTGTAATGGTTAATTTTATGTGTCAAGAAAATTGGCCTTGAGGTGCCCTAGTATCTAGTTAAACATTATTTCTGAGTGTGTATGACGTGTCTGAGTGTGTGAGAGTGTTTCCCAAGGATCACTGTAGCATTGTCATCCCGTTGCTCATCGGTTTGCTCGAGCGGGCACCAGCAACGTCTCCATTGTGAGACTTGTTGTTCTGGGTTTTTTTTTAGTATTATAAAGAAATGGTTTATTAATTTAGTTTTATTTAATGAAGATGAGCAGCAATATTTTTCTTTTCTTTTTTCTTTTTATTTATTTATTTATTTATTTGTTTGTTTTTTGGGTCAAACCCGGCGATGCACAGGGGTCACTCCTGGCTCATGCACTCAGGAATCACCCCTGGCGGTGCTCAGGGGACCATATGGGATGCTGGGATTTGAACCCGGGTCAGCCATGTGCAAGGCAAACGCCCCACCCGCTGTGCTATCACTCCAGCCCCTTAATTTGTTTTTTAATTAGTGAGTCACCGTGAGGGTATAGTTACAGATTTACATATTTTCGTGCTTGTGTTTCCCTCATACAATGTTCGAGAGCCCATCCCTCCACCAGTGTCCATTTTCCACCACCAATGAACCCAGTATCCCTCCCACCGCCCAATCCCATTCCCCCCACCCCGCCTCTGTGGCAGGATCGCAACCTTCTTAAAGACATATGGGGTTTATTGTTTTAAAATAAATTTATTTATGATTTACTCTGAGTATATGTTTTGCTTACTTATTTTATATACCTATATACCCAGGGGACACGCAAAATTATCTGGGCAGGGTGAGACAGAGACAGAGAGACAGAGACAGAGAGAGAGAAAGGAAGAGAGGAGAGGAGAGAGACGGGGAGAGAGAGAGAGAGAGAGAGAGAGCGAGAGAGAGAGAGCAAGTGCTCTGTGGACTGGAGCACAAGCCTTGCATGCAGCAGACCAGGGTTAGCTCCTCAGCATAGTCCCCATCCACTACCAGGTGCTAGCCCCAGTACTAAGCTGGGAATAGCCACTGAGCATATCAGGTGTGACAACAAACAAATAAATCTCAGGTAGGGGCTGGAATGATAGTACAGAGGGTAGGGCATCTGCCTTGCACACAACTGGCCTGGCACCCCCATATGGTTCCCCAAACCCACCAGGAGTGATTTCCCGAGTACGGAGCAGGAATAGCACCTGAGTACCACCAGGTGTGGCCCCCAAACAAAATTTCAGGTGAAAGCGTGGGAAATGTTTAAGAAAACAGTGCTAGACTGGAAAGATAGTTCAACGGGCTGAATACATGCTTTGCACATGGGATCCTGGGGCCTGAGACTCAGCACTGCATGACCCACCTAGCATAGCCCTGCCCAGCACTGCTGGGAGTGGCCCAGAAACCAAAGCAGGGGGCAAGAAACCCCGTACTAAAGCATGGTGTCTTCTAACGCCTAAACATTAAAGAAAGAAAAATAAATAAATATTAAAGAAAGAAATGAAAGTAAAGAATTGTTAAAAATAAGAAAATACCACATGGGGCTGGAGCAATAGCACAGCGGGTAGGGCATTTGCCTTGCACGTGGTTGACCCGGGATAGATTCCCAGCATCTCATTATAGTCTCCCGAGCACTGCTAGGAGTAATTCCTGAGTGCAGAGCCAGGAGTACAGGAGTAACCCCTGAGCATCGTCGTGTGTGACCCCCCCAAAAAAAAACACCACATGTTGAAACTAAAGCTAAAGGAGTGAACATTAATTATGGGATTGTTTTATACAAAAAGAAACCCATCATCCCAAAGAGAGTGAGATTGGCCCAGGTGTTCAAGAGCAAGGGCATGACCAGGGGGCTTGGCATGTAAACCAGCTTCCAAGAAAGTTTGAATACTTTCTAGTCGGATGCTCTTCTCGCAGTGGTGTGCTTAGCCAGGAGGCACACAAAGAATTTACAAAGAATATGTAAAAATTGATATTAAGAGAAGTTGTTGCCAAACTCTCAACTTCCTTATTCCTATTTGCTGAGTCGATGCTCCTTTCAAACTGGCTTTCCTTTTCTGCTGCCACCCCTTTCACCTCACAGAAAAAATGGGCAGATCTTTTTTTTTCCCAAAACAAAAACAAAACCACCCCTAGTTTTGTTTTTGTTTTGGGATTGTTTGGGGGGCTTTTTGGGTCACACCCGGCGATGCACAGGGTTTACTCTGGGCTCTGCACTCAGGAATTACTCCTGGCGGTGCTCAGGGGACCATATGGGAAGCTGGGGATCCTGGAGATCAAGCCTGGCTTGGCCACGGGCAAGGCAAAAGCCCACCTGCTGTGCTATCACTCCAGGCCCCCCACTCCCCAGTTTTAACTGACATAGACCTGGGATGGGGAGGAGGGTACCCAAGACAGAAGATAAAAGTCCCCACTCACTGGTAGTGAATTTTACAATTCCACTGATTCCTAGCTTTGGCTTTCAACAAAATGAAACGACTTGTCAAGTGTCACTTGATCATTTGGAGTAATTTTCAGTGAGAGATCACTAATTTTTTTTTCTCTACATGTATTGGAAGAAATTTCAAAGATGAGCAAGCTGTTCCTAATAACAATTAGTGTATTCTGATCAAAATTAGGATAGCTTCAACTCTTTTATATAGCTCTTGGCTCAGTTTGATTGTTTTAGAGTCCAGACATACCTGGGATCATAGGGCGTTTGTCTTTCTCTAATCTATTTAATCTCTTAGTATAATGCCCTCAAGGTCAATCAATGTTGTCATACTTGATCTTTCTTTCTTCACTGTATCACTGTATCACTGTCATCCCATTGATCAACATTTGCTCCTGGGGGCCCAGTAATGCCTCCTAGTCCTGAGATTTTAGCAGTCTCTTTTTACTTGTCCTTCCTAACGGTGCCGAATTAGAGGCTCTTCAGGGTCAGGGGAATGAGACCCATCATTGTTACTGTATTTGGCATATGAATATGTCACAGATAGCTTGCCAGGCTCTTTCTTTCTTATAGCTGAACAATATCTCATTCTGTGTGAATATATCACAGTCTTTTTACATCTAAGCATTGATGAAAGCTTACATTATATCCATGGCAAATAAATGTAAATAAATTATTACATCTGTATATTAGTTGCATGTAATTGTACTAAGCATGGGAGAGGGCATTTATCTTTCCAAGATATTGCCTTTGAAAAAATTAAACCTTTTCACGTTTTATTGAAGTACTGTGATTTATAATACTGTTAATGTTAATGCCTTCCTTCACCCTCTCTTCCATCACACACACACAGTTTTGGGGGTCACATCCAGCAGTGCTATGGAACTACTCCTGGCTCTGTCTTTTTTTTTTTCCTTTGGGGTCACTCCTGGCTCTGCACTCAGGAATTACTCCTGGTGGTACTCAGAGGACCGTATGGGATGCTGGGATTCGAACTGCCCTACCTGCTGTACTATCGCTCCAGCCCCAGGATTTTATTCTAAGTTTTATGGTACTGAGTTGTTATTCAAGTCTTTAATCTATTTGAGTTCATTTTTGTGTACAGTATATGGTGCTAATCATGTTCATTTTTTGGATGTAGTTGTTTAGTTTTCCCAGTATGTTTTACTAAAGAGACTATTCATTTCTTATTGTGAATTCTTGGCTTCTTTGTGGTAAATTAATTAACCATATATCTATGGTCTATTTTTTGGATTTCTGTTTTCTTTCATTGGTGCATATTTATGTAAAACAATACCTTTAAAATTATTATAGCTGAGTAACATAGTTTGAAATTGGGGTGCATAATACCATCAGTTTATCCTTCTATTTCAAGATTACTTTGACTACTCAAGGTCACTTGTGATTTCATAAAAAATTTTGTTTAATTTCTGTGAAAAGTGCCTTTGAAATTTTGGTAAAGATTGCATTGCCTCAGGGGAAAAAATAGATTGCATTGTCTATTTTTGTAGATAGCTTTGAGTCTTTTAGACATTATGTTTTATTTACTTTTAATGAAAAACTGTTTTAACTGACCATTTTAATAATAGAAATTATTCCACTAGTTGAGAATGGACTATATTTCCACTTTTTTTTTCCATCAAGAGACTGGTGATTTAGTACTGTCTCTCAAGTTTCAAGACAAGGTAAGGTGCTTGTCTTGCAAACAGTGGACCTGATTAAATCTCCAACACCACAATTAGTCCCCTGAGCACCACCACAAGTAATCCTGAATGCAGAGCCAGGAGTAAGTCCTAAGCAAGCCTTAAGCACCTAGGGAGTAGCCGTTATGGCATATGATTACATTAATGTATTGCTGATTCTACTTTGCTAATATAGAGAATTTATTTCTATGCTTATACTCCTTTATATCTTGATATTATTTTAACACCTTTAATTATTTTTAAATTATTCATGTTTTGGTGAATCTAGGTAAGATTTGTCATTTTTGCCTATCTTAGATCATTAGTTGTTTATTATTATTACTATTATTATTATTATTATTATTATTATTAGTCAGAACTCCAGTGTTTGAGTAGGATAACGTTGGTTTGTCCTTTCTTCCTTGTCACAGGGAGCTTAGGTTTATTGGGTTACACCCATTACAGTGCTCCCGAGTTACTCCCATTCCTCTGTGTTTATCTGTAACCTCTTCTCTGTGATCTCCTCCCCAACCAGTTAATCACCTTTTTCCCCCCCGAATCAGATTCTGTTAAGTTGTAAGATCAGATTCTTCTAAGGACATTGAACTTATATTGTAAGTTAAATATTGCTTTTACTCATCTTTTGCATAGTTTACTTAAAGCAATGTTCTTTTTGTATGGACACAGGAATGCAGTTAATGTTATGCTTTTGTAACTTGGGAGTTAACTTACTCCAAGTAATATTCATTCTAGACATCTACTTTCTCGACTTAAGCTTCAGTTGCCCTTAATTGCCTAGCACCCCAACAGCAGGGTCCCGAGAGGGACTGAAATGGACCCAGGGCAAGCTGTGAGCTACCCTCGCATCGAAATGGGCCAGGCCAAAGCACCACAATAGTCAAGAGCATGGTCACGAACAAACTCGGTCATGACCCAAAAGAGGTAATTGAATAAGGACCCTGCTGGGGTTAGGGAGACTAACCTGGCCTGAAGACTGTGGTCTGGAATGTCGAGTGAGATGTCCTCAGGAATAACCAAACTTTTTAAACTTGATATATCTCTTACTGTGCCCACACAGAATGGCATTGCTAGAAATATTAGAGGTAAATTTACCACAACTATTTCAGTGGATTACAAACTGGGGAAAGAAGAAAGCAACACACCCTGAATGGAATCCTGCCCTTGAGAGGATCTCCTAGTAATCTGGAGTAATCTCCTTAGATGAGATTTTGTCCTTGAGTTAATCTCCTGGAGGAGTGGCCTTACTTCTCTTTGCTGATTTGTTAATGTTCAACCCCACCTTTGTATCCCCACCCTACATAATTTCTATATAAACTAGGCTGTAAGAGTGGGCTGGGGGGGTTGGGTGGGAAATCCAGAGCAAAAGAAGCAGAAGGAGAATCAGAGGAGAATGGAGAGGAGATTGGAATAAACTACAGTTGATACCAAGCAGCCTGGCCCTCGTTCCTTCCTTCACCTACCCATCGCATCACCATCACCATCGCCTCCCCAGGGTGGGGGAAGTGGAGACCACCGAATATGGGCATCGAGAGAGATAGAGCGCCACTGCCGTTTAGTAAATACACATTTGAGTACCACTTCCAGTAAGCAGTTTGGGAATAACTCTTGGGAGTGCTTAGGGTGACCATGGAGTGCCAGGGATCATACCCAATTTCCTGCATAAAAAGCATGCATTCCAGTCCTGTAAGCTAGCAGACTGGCCCTGTAGTAGCATTTAATTTTTTTTTTAATATTGCTTCTTAATATATTTTTTCATTAACTCACAAAGTTAAAAACACTGAGGTAAATAAGGGGAAATATGTTATAAAATAGAGTATTCTGAAATTCCTGAGGAGTGAAGAAAGTCACGCTACTGCCTAGTTTATGGGCACAGCCAGTAAACAGTTTAAAGACATTTTTAAATTTTCTACTGTGTGTCAAAAACAGTAACAACAAGCCTCATAATGGAGACATTACTGGTGCCAGCTCAAGCAAATCGATGAGCAATGGAATGACAGTGATACGATGATACTGTATGTCAAATCTAGGGTTTAATAGATTAAATAAGATGGTTCCAAACATCCCTAAAGCCCATATTTTAGTGAGAGATAAAGATATACATGAATAATTGTGCCATTATTCATGGAAATATGATTTGTTCCCAATTTTGTATAGGAACATGGAAAATAGAATGAGTCTTGCTTGTTTGAAAAAATCAAATTGCTAGAGAAGATAGGTCTTTGAACAAAGTTTTAAGGTACAAATACATGTTTTGACAAAATAAAAGGAAAAAAGCATGCACTCAGTCCATTGAATTATTTCTCTGACTCAGAACTGAGAAAATTTTTAAGCAAGGGAAAAACAACCATATCAGATACTTTTAATTACATTTGATTTCTAAGTACACAGTCATCCAAAGATCTGATCTTTAATTTGGCCTTCTATACAGATGTACGCAGTAGGAAGAAATTCTCCCAGTAAACAAGGTAAGTTAAAGTTCCATTGATGAATAATGAATTTTCAAAGCTTTTTCAATTTGAGTAGTTTAAGGCAGTGCCCATAAATCCAATATATTTTAAATATACCTGTCACGTCCAGTTTGGGATGCCTATACCCCAGTTGCAGAGCTTATTACTAAAATGCAACTAGTTATTTCTACCTTTTGAAGTCCTGCCTGAGAAGCTGACAGACCTAACAGTTTTCTTGACAGCGTTCTGAAGTTACACAGCCATCAGTCTCTCAGCAGTCAGATACACTTAAGAATCCCCCAGTCATGAAAGATAATAATTGCATTAAAGATGGCAAATGGTACTCTTAAAAATCTAAGTAGCATCTAATAAGTTTTCTAAGTGCACATAGGTCTATGTGGGATCCACTTTGCAAGAGTGACCTTATGATCAATATTTACTAATATTGTGGATGTATTCAAATCAATAAATATATCTTACTCAAAAAAAAATCTATAGCACAACTATTAGAAATAAAGATAAAGTCATTCCAAACATTTTCGATCATCCAAAAGAAAATTTGCCTGAAAATTTGAGGTATCACTCTTGCAACGAGTGCCCTACAGACTGACTGTGTCATTCTGCATCTATTCTCAAAAGGAGTAGGCCAGACAGTGTGGGTGGAGAAGAAAACATTCGTAAGTACCTTTGGATAAACGGCTCAAAGTAGTTGTACCACTTACAGTGGGTCAGTAGTTTCATCTGCGTGCATAGAGACAGTCAACATAAGTGAGGTAGTTGTTTTCCTGCTGGCAAAATTTGAATTGAGTCATTATTTTAGCTTGGTAAGTTTTTTGACTGCACTGAGATGTATTTCCTCAGGCCAGTCACAGTCAGTGTTGTACTGTGCCGAGTTATTATGCCTCACTGGTCAGTGGAACAATTGGCCTCAGTGAACAAGTACAATTCAGGTACAACCGACTTGTTTCTTCTGTTTAAGTAGCTTGACCTGACAACTGTGGGATTCTGTTGCTAACTCTCAAATATTTCAGGATTTTCAGGTTTGCTCAAGAGACAAATGATCAATTTTTGATGAAAAATTTCTTTTCCTTTGTTCAATTGGACTTTAGTTAATACAAAGATATCAAGAAATGGTGGGCACCAGTCATACCTCCAGTTCTACTATAGATAATAGTATTCATATTGTGAAACTTGGAATATTATCTAATTATCTCTAGAATCTGGACTTCTCATGTATAAAAGCCTAATAAGCCTGTTGTGAAAATGTAATGAGATGATATATGTAAAGTACTTATGTCATTTTGTAGCAAATATGAGCCAACAGTCTCTTGTATTCGATTTTTCAAATACTTGCTATGTTAGGTCCTGTAATACATACTGGATATAAAAACATGAGGAAGAATGGACAGCTCAAAGAGCTAAGTGCCTGCTTTTGTATGAAGGAGGCCCAGATTTGAGCAGTACATGGCCCTTCAGCACAGTTGGAGTGAACCCCAACAAAAAGCTGGGAGTAGCCTTGAGTACTGCTAGATGTGTCCCCCAAATAAAACAAAAGGAAAGAAATGAAAGATATCTGTTCTTGTTCTCAGGAAGCTTATAATCAAATGAGGAGATTAGCAATGAAATAACTATAAAACAGATATAAAGAAGGGAAAGAAGAAAGAACTTAGAGTCTTCAGATATGTTATGAGGGTTTCAAGAGTGATGAGAGAAGATTTTCTGGAAAAAGTGACTTGAGCTGGTATCTGAAGAAAGATTAAAAGTTGGGGGCCAGGAGGACAGTACAGCAAATAAGACATCGACCTGGGTTTGATCCCCAAAATCCACATGGTCCCCCGAGCACTGCCAGGAGTAATTTCTGAGTGCAGAGCCAGGAGGAACCCCTGAGCATTGCCAAGTGTGGCCCCAAAAAGAAAAAGAAAAAAAGAAAAAGAGTTAATTCAGCAAACTGGAATAGAAGGATGGCTCTCCAACCTGTGATTGTCACAGGGTGGAAAAACAAACCCAAATCACTGGAGAAGCTGAGAAATCAGTATGCAAAATGGAGCAGATCTGAGACGAAGCACTTAGTATCTCTGGTGTAGGCTGTATAGTAGTTTTGTCCTTTTAAAAAGAACATTGAAGGGGCAGTAGAAATGGCATGAAAGGGCTGAACAGGGCCTGTAGAGACAGTATATGGGTTAAGGCATTTGTCTTGCACACAGCAAATTCCAGTTCAAACACTGGCAACACATAATAACCCCAAAGCACCATTAGGAGTGAACCCAGAGCACAGAGCCAGGAGTAAGCACTGAGCAATGCCAGGGATAGCCCCAAAACAAAAATAATAAACACAGGTCTTGCATTCAAAGTATGACCCCAGAGCAAACCCCAAGCACAGGGTCAGAGTTGGAGTAGCCCCTAGCACCAGCAGGTGTGACTCAAAAACAAAAAGGAAAAGAAAATACGATAGAAGCTGCAGAAGGATTTCTGTTTTCTTCTTTGTTTGTTCTTAGGACTTTTGAATAAGATAAGGAGAAGGGTGGTGTGAAGTAGTCCCATGATCTAATTTTGACTTTGAGATCATCATGCCTAACGAGAGAGAAAATAGAGGTTATTACAAGAAATGATGAAATTTTGGACCTTATTGATAATGGTATAGTCAGAGATCAGTAGACATCTTTGAAAGATATGTGAGGAAAAATTTAAGGGACTAGGAATGTGACTCAATGGTAAGTATTGTTGAGGGAAAACTTAAGGGGCTAGGAATGTAGTTCAATCCCTAGCAATGCAAATAATAGTAATAATAATAATAATAATAATAAGAAGAAGAAGAAGAAGAAGAAGAAGAAGAAGAAGAAGATTGTGCAAATGCTTGATAGATTGAATAAGGGCATTGTATAAGAGTGAAGTGTTAAGGATGAATCAATTTTTACAAATGACTTTTGAAGACTGATCTCTAGATTCTGTTGGTAAACTACTTAATTCAGTTATTTTCTGAGTAGTTACTGACTTTCAGATTTGATAACTCCAATATTAATATTAACTACTGCATTTTTACTGGTGTTTAGGACACACTTCAAGGTACTCGAGGCTCTGTGCCTAGGAATTACTCCTGAGTGGTTTGGGACTATACGAGGTGCAGGGGAGTGAAACTGAGTCAGATGTGTACAAGGCACGCACCTTACCCACTGTTCTATATCTTTGTCCCCTGACTACAATATTTGGACTGAGAGATTGTACTGGAAGGAAGGCGCTTGCTTTGCTTGTGGCCATAATGCTTGTGATTCTGGTTGGGATCCCTGACACCACATATGGTCCCCTGACCATCACTAGGGCTCACTCCTGGGCACAGAGCCAGGAATAGCCGTTGAGTTCCCTCCATACAGTGTGGAACAAACAAAAATATTAACTACAATATTAAAGTATTTCAGGGTAGTTTTTGTGAAAATTCATGAACAATTATTGAAGAATCTTTAGTTCAAGTTGGTAAGGCCAGGGGAAAATTTCTGGGATAAAAGATCGAAAGTTGACCACAGAAATAAATGAAAAGGGGTATTCTCGGGAGATTGAAGAGTGCAGAGCTATGCAAAGGAGTAAAAGGAGTACAAGTACCCTGGAATTAATATCTGGGGTGTGACAGGAAACAATCTGGGGTGAGGGGTCAAATGACGGAAAGCAAGCAGTGAGGGGGACCCACTTTAAGATTCGAAACAGGGAAATGACATTATGACAGCTGCTTTTATTTTTTTTTATTTTTTATTTTTTATTTTTTTGGTTTTTGGGTCACACCCGGCGATGCACAGGGGTTACTCCTGGCTCTGCACTCAGGAATTACCCTTGGCAGTGCTCAGGGGACCATATGGGATGCTGGGATTTGAACCCGGGTCGGCCGCGTGCAAGGCAAACGCCCTACCCGCTGTGCTATCTCTCCAGCCCCTGACAGCTGCTTTTAGATGAAAAGTTCAGAGCATCTTATACCAGAAAATGAAGCTGAATGCAGAGTACCAGTTATGACACCGTTGCGGGAGAATAGACTGGCGTGACGAGACATTTGGGAAGTAGTCTGGATTCAGAAATATCTGGAAAGGTGGAAATCATTAGCTTATAATGGGTAACTCAAGCCAGAATCAATGAGATAAACTAACAATATCTAAAGTGAGAAGTGAAAAAGAATTTGAAACAACTTCTGTGAACCAGAATTATTTGAAGAAGACCAGGGAAAGACTCCTAGGAAGGTTTCTGATCCAATAATCATTATTCTCGAAAGTCCGTTTTTATATCTAAGAGCTTTCATGTTGTAATCGAAGTCTATTTCTTCTGTTCACTCTCCAGTCGAGTAAGAAAGCAGCTGCTCATCATCTCGTATATAACAACCTTCCGATGCTTGAATACTGTTATTAAGAAACCTAGTCGTCTTCTCTAACTTAGGCGAAATAATTTCTAGCTCCTATTTCCCCAACCCTTTAATCATCTCTGTGACTCTTTGTTGAATTCCTTCCACTTTCTCCACATCCCTCTTTAACTTGTGGAGTCTGTTGCCGGATACTGTACTTTGGAAATTCACAGTGAGGGTCACGGAAGAATTTTCCTCAATTTTTTATATGACAGTCTTGTGGATCCCCTGTCCTTGGATGATATATGTAAGATTTCTAATCAGTCTGTTTAGTTTGGTTATTTATATCTAATGTTTTTGTATTCATTAAAATACAATAACAACATCAATCCCTGTTGAGTTGATAGTTCAAATATATAATTCTCATTATCCTTAGGTGGTGCATTAAATAAACTGATTTACCCTTGCTCTTGTGGATGCCAGTGAAAATATAAGAGTTAAAAAATCCACTATACTCTATGTCCTTGTCTAGATCACAAAAAAAGAAAAATAGATTAAGAGGAAGTTCTTTTAGACGTTGGGTTGTACACCCCAAGGGCAAGCACATGCTTTGCACATGGGAGGCCTGGGTTCAAGCCCCGAGTACTGCTGAAAATACAGAGGCAGGAGTTGTCCCTAAGCACTGCTCAGTGTGGCTCCCAAACAAACAAACAAACAAAAAAGCATATTTTTAAAAATATTCCCATTTCCTGAATAAACTGTGTTTGATTAAACTTTAAATGGGAAGGGACCACGTACGTAGAGAGAAAGTATGGGGGGAAATTGTCTGCTATAGAGGCAGGGGGAAGGGTGGGACTCGGGGCGGGGGGTGGGGGGGTGGATACTGGGGACAGTGGTGGTGGAGAATGTGCACTGGTGGAGGGATGAGTCTTTGATCATTGTATGACTGAAACTCAAACATGAAAGCTTTGTAAGCGTTGGGACTGGAGCGATAGCACAGCGGGTAGGGCGTTTGCCTTGCACGCAGCCGACCCGGGTTCGAATCCCAGCATCCCATATGGTCTCCTGAGCACCGCCAGGAGTAACTCCTGAGTGCAGAGCCAGGAGTAACCCCTGTGCATCGCCAGGTGTGTCCCCCAAAAAAAAGCAAAAAAAAAGCTTTGTAAGCGTTGCTCACGGTGACTCAATAAAAAAATAGCACAAATAAATAAATAAATAAATGGGAAGGGACCCTCACTCTTTTACTTATCCCACTGTCCTGCTTCCTTGTCGTCTGCCTTCCTCCGTGAGCTCTGTGAAACAGGAGCACAGGCCTGTTAGCTTTGTTTCCTGAGTTCATTTTTTCAACTCAAGGAGAATCATGTTAAGATGATGCATTACATCAAGTGGAGAAAGGAAGGTCTTGCCCGCGATGGCACTCGGGCTCCGTCCTGCTCGCCAGCGCCGACTGATGAGCAGTGCTTCAGTAATTCCTCAGCAGGGTGAGGAGGAGGATAATGCGGCAGAGGCCGGGATCGGCCAGAAACGCTGCGGTCGTGGCGAATGGTTGGAGATTAGAATTCTAATTGGGATAGTGACTTATTTACCGTGAACATGAGACACGAGAGAAGAAACACAAATTCCCCCCCCCCCCCCCGCCCATTTGCCCATAAAAGCAAGAGCAACAGGAGTCAGACACTTATTCCTTGGACGCAGATCTGTGATATACGATTCCCATAAGAAAGAAAACTGCACTTTGCTCAGTTTATAGATCGTGGTGGTGACAACAGAAAATCTCAGAGGTCACAGCCCCACTTAAAAAAAAAAAAATCTATCCACCCACTCATTTTGCCCAATTGCATAAGGTCTATTTTTAGTAGCTCTTGGAAATTGTGTGAGTGTTAATCTGCATGGTTGCCACACACAGTTTTGAAATGTCATTACCAGAGTTTTGTTCGTGGTTCTTTCTTTGAAGCTCTTGAGAAAACATTTTTTTGCTGTTCTGTCTTTTTTTTTTTTTTTTAAGATATACTTGACATATAGCCTTAGCTTCAGGCATACAGCAGAATGATTTGATATTTGTGTGTATTACAAAATGATTAAAATAGCTGCACTTAACTTAAAAGACAGCAAAATAATAGCTTTTTTTGTGCTTAGAAATAAAATATAATATAGCTGTCACTTTAAAAATCCCACAAGAGGCCTTAGGGGTCTTTTGCTAATTGTTGCTTTGCCTGCCTATTGTCGGTGTTTGATTGTTTATTGTCTAGGAGACAAATCATTGCAAATGTAATTATTGGTGTAAGTTGGTAGAAAAGATAAACGAAGAAGTTAAGAAATTTGGGGGAAGAGGGCATACTCAGAGGTTGGTGACTACTCCTGGTTCTGTGTTTGGGGGTCCCTTTAGTGGTGCTCAGGGAACCGTGAGGTGCCAGAACTTGGGCCCCTGCCTGCAAGGCATAGTCTCAGCCACCGAGCTCTCTCTCTGTGTCCAAGAGTCGGAAGAAACCAAAGAATTAGTATGTTGGCTTATTCTCAAGGCTCAAGAATCTTGAAAAAAGTTCTAAAAAACTGTCAATATAGTCCACCCTAGATACTTTTGGTTGTTTCAGTTTTTATGTTTCTATGCTGCTTCTTTTTTTTGCTTTTTGGGTCACACCCAGCAATGCACAGGGGTACTCCTGGCTCATGCACTCAGAAATCACCCCTGGTGGTGCTCAGGGGACCATATGGGATGCTGGGATTTGAACCCGAGTCGGCTGCTTGCAAGGCAAACGCCTTATCCTCTGTGCTATCACTCCCAGCCCCTCTATGCTGCTTCTTTGGCTATGGGCCTTCCTGTGTGGACTTTGAAAATCACCATTAAAGTTACGTAAATTAATGATAAACCAGAAAGATTTATTCATGTGTTGCTATGAAGTTAAGAATTAATGATACATATGAGCACTAAAAAGATAGCGTTTTGATGACTGGAGAGAAAATTCTCATTCTAAATTCTGAACTACTTTACTCATTGGCATGGTTTAACTACCATTTTTCTCTCTGTCTCTGTCTCTGTCTCTGTCTGTCTGTCTATTTGTCTGTCTCTCGCTCTCTGTCTCTCTGTTTCTGGCATTGTGAGGCAAAGCCTGGTCTCCTATATGCAAGGCAATGTTCTCTTGCTAAGTCATCTCTGTGGCTCCTGTAAAGCTTTCCATTTTTTACATTATCCACATTCATTCGCTACTTCTTGTCAGTTCTCCGTTTTAAATTAGTTTTTTGACCATCTCCCACTTTTCACCTCTGACAGCTCTCTTCTACCTTTCTTTTCAGCCTTTTATCCTCTCACATCTTGAACGATGCAATATCCTCCTAACAGATATTCCAGTCTCTTCTCTGGCCCTATCCATAACTTACTACGTCGTCTCCCTGTTATGACTCTTCATTAGTTATAAGATAAAGTTCGAACTTCTTAGCATAAAGTCAAGAGAGATAGGACAGGCTTTAAGGCTCTTGCCTTGCATGCTGATCCCAGGTTAAATTGAAGTGAGCCGGGCGTAATCCCTGAGCACTGCTCTGTGTCGCTCACCTACCCCTTACCCCGTCAATAACTCTATCATTGGCTCCCATCTAACTATTTTATTTTTATTTTTAAATTTTTTAAATTTATTTTATTGAATCACCATGTGGAAAGTTACTAAGTTCTCAGGCTTATGTCTCAGTTATACAATGTTCAAACACCCATCCCTTCACCAGTGCCCATATTCCACCACCAAAAAAAAAACAGTACACCTCCCACCCCCCAACCCCCTCCCCCCCCGCAGAACTGATAAAATTCACTTCATTTTCTCTTTACCTTGATTACATTCCATATTTCAACCCCCAACTCACTATTGTTGTTGGGGTTTCAACACTGAACTCACTATTCTTCTTGGAGTTTATCCCCCTAAAATACGGCCCTATTGACAAGGAAACATTTGATAATTAGTTCTCCACGAACGAGAATAAGGAGGTAAAAGTACCTCGGCCTCGAGGTTTAGGATTTCTGTGTTTTAGTAATTAAGTACATGGAGATTTAAGTGGGAAATTTCATCATTTCCCTTCCTGGGGCAGCATAAAGCAAAAGCTTAGTTCACGGTCTGGGGACATGGTTTCGAGCACTTGCTGGGTTCAGGAGTAATCTAGCCCATCTAACTATTTTAATCTGTACTTATCATCCCCTCTCGGAGAGCCCGGCAAGCTACTGAGAGTATCCCGCCTCTCAATCTCCCACTTTGAACAATCTCAAGCAAATTGTTCATCGATTTGCTCGAGCGGGCACCAGTAATGTCTCCATTATGAGACTTGTTGTTACTGTTTTTGGCATATCAAATACGACACAGGTAGCTTGCCAGGCTCTACTGTGAGGGAGGAATACTCTGGGTAGCTTGCTGGACTCTTTGAAAAGGACAGAGGAATAGAACCAGGTCAGCCAAGTGCAAGGCAAACATGCTACCTGCTGTGCTATCAATCACTCTAATCCAATTACTTATTGTAGCACCAAATTTATAAGTAACACTGTATTATACAGTAATACTATATTATAATGTACTTTTAAAGGTTGCTAACCAAATCAGGAATATTAAGTGACATATTTCTTTTCTTTTCTTTTTTTTTATTTTTCGCTTTTTGGGTCACACCTGGCGATGCACAGGGGTTACTCCTGGCTCGTGCACTCAGGAATTACCTCTGGCGGTGCTCGGGGGACCATAGGGATGCTGGGAATCGAGCTCCGGTCAGCCGCATGCAAGGCAAAAGCCCTACCCACTGTGCTATCGCTCCAGCCCCAGGTGACATATTTCTAAATGAAAAAGTGATAAAAAGGTATTTCCCTGAATAAGTACAAGCCCTCTTAAAAAGGAAAATTCTTTAAAATGTTCTACTGTTCTCCAAAGCACAGGACTATTAGAATCTCAGCATTACAAGAATCGAAAGACTGACAGCAGTGTTCCTTTATTCCCTTCCTTGCAGTCTTCAGAGTAGCAAATCATCTGAGTTCTAAAAGTTTACATTTTTCTTCCTATAGTGCTCTAACCATTTCCATTTTTTTCCTTTTGCTTTTTGGGTCACACCTGGCGATGCACAGGGGCCACTCCTGGCTCTGCACTCAGGAATCACCCCTGGCCGTGCCCAGGGGACCATATGGGATGCTGGGATTTGAACCCGGATCGGCCACATGCAAGGCAAACGCCCTACCCACTGTGCTATCTCTCCAGCCCCACCATTTCCATTTTTAATTTAAAAAAAAACCTGTAAGTAATAGGCTATTGATATTGATAACTCAATATGCTGGAATGTGTGCCTTGTATACAGGAGGCCTGGATTTGATCCCTAACACCTCATGGTCCTTTGCACACTGCCAGGAGAGACCCTCACCAAGTATAAGCCAAGACTAGTCTGAGCATCAGCAGATATTGCCCTGATAAAAATAGAAACAAAATCCAAAAAAGCCTTTCAATATAGATTATAAATATTTTATTCCCTCCCCGCACCCCCACCCCAATTATCTTCCAGATCCCACAGAAAGAGCTGATTGCTGAAATTCTAGTAAATGGAACAGAACAATAACTTCTCACCCTGGTCTGTACAATATCTATGAACTACGCACAGTTATTGAGCACTTGTAATGTGACTGGTCTGAACTGAGCCATGTTATAATCAGTGCAATGAAAGTTTAGTAACTGGCTCTCTGAGATAGAAAAAAAAAATACCCTGATTTGTGGTGTTTGCTGTGGTGTAAACACCAACACCATAGCCAATTTTTGAGCTAACAATTCAATGTCATGAATTTATAGCTGGGATAGTTCTTACGATCCAGAGCAAGATAACTCCCTTACCAACTAACCACAAATGAAAAAAAATATACACAGGATTTTGAGGACTTGGTTTAAAAATCACTGTCACTGTCATCCATTTGTTCGTCGATTTAATTGAGAAGGCACCAGTAATGTCTCTATTCCTCCCAGCCCTGAGATTTTAGCAGCCTCTCCTTACTCGTCTTTCCCAGCGATTAGAGGCTCTTCCAGGCTCAGGGGAATGAGACCTATTGTTATTGTTTTTGGCATATCAAATACACCACAGGTGGCTTGACAGGCCCTGCCCGTGAGGGTGGGATACTCTTGGTAGCTTGCCGGGCTCTCCGAGAGGTATATTACTCTCTATGATTTGTTGCCTACTGTCTGAACTCCATCAAATATGGTGTGGTAATTATGGAAAATGGGTAAGAAGTGTCTTATATCATGGCCACTCGGTCAGGAAAGTGGCCTGGAGCATGGCGGCTGTTGGGTATTGGAGGTTGGCTGCTGGGGCTGGGTTCCTTGGGGCAGGGAGGGCTCTCACCCACCCCCCTCTGGGGCGCCCCAAGTGAAGACTGCCTGGCGCGGGGTCCAAGTTTTAAAAATAAGAGTAGAAAATATCTCATCACTAATTCATTTCCTTTGGGGCTATGCCTCGTGGAACTGAGGCCTCCTCCTGGCTCTGTGCTTGAGGATTGCTCCCAGCAGAGCTTGGGGGGCCATGTGGAACTAGGGATCCAACCCAGGTGTTCAAACCGCAGAGCATGGTCATCTAGACAATAGTCAGCACTAACTGCCAGTGTTGTCACACATTTAACCTTTTTGGTGGCAGTAGATCATACCAGCTACAAATCATTTCCAAGGACCAAATCTGAACAAGATCAATCCTCTAGGGTAGATTTCTGCTCTAACAGGAAATAGAGAAAATTGAGGATCACAGAGCTAAAATCAACAAAAATGCATGTGGTATATGCAACCAGAACCAGTTTCTTCAACAAATCATTGGAAGCATGAAAAAGAGAAATGATGGGGAGAGAGCTTAAATGGGACGGTCAGATTGAGTGTGATTATTGGTACCACGTGGACGCTGTCAAACTCCATTATCAATCAAGTCTCTCCTATACTTCTGTAATTACTTCTCCTAAGCAGTCTTTTCTGCATTCAAGCTGATTTTCTTTTCATTTGTTTCTAACAAGCAGATATGGTAATCTCTTTCAGACACAAATCTGGTGAGGCTGGGGAGATGACTCAAAGGGCTAGAGTGATGATTTGCATGTGGGAACCCCGGTTTCGATCCCTCTCACTCATGGTTCCCTAAGTACTGTTCGCTTCAAGCAGAACTCTAGCACAGCCGAGTGTGATTCACGAAACAAAACCAAACCCACAAATCTGGTCTTGCCCTGCTCAAAACCCTTCAATGTCTATTCTTCGCTCTTAGTTTGCATAAGGCTCAAAATATTTGTCACTGCATTATCTCTTCCTCCACCTCTCCATTCTCTGCATGTTTTATTCAGACGATTCCCTTCCAGTCTTTCACGTGCACATGATGCTTGAGACCTTTGGATGTGAAGTTCACTTAGTCCTGAATGCTCAGACCTACTTCCTCGCCTAATAAACTTTTATTTATCTTCCAGATTTGAACTTAAGTGTTAATTCCCAACCATCTTCCCAGTTCTCAGCTCTCCCTCGACACAGCTTGTGCTTCTCTTTCAAAGTACATGTGTTGACATTTGCCTTCCTTACTAGCTTAAAAGATCCATCAAAGCAGGAACATATCTCGATATTGCGCACTTCATATAAAAAAAAGTACTAATTATTTTTCATTTCATTCATGAATGGGAAAATATCTTTTCATGTGACTAACTGTGCATTTTTCCAAATGACTGCTTTAGGTCTAGATCTTCCTGATTAGTCTAAAAATAATCATTTATAGTTCTAATCACTTTCAGCTGATTTGGAATTCTTGCGTCTTGGGTTATTATTTATGACTAACAATTTTTGTTTTGTTTTGGAGGTCACACTTGATGGTGCTCAGGGCTTATTTTCTGCTCTGTGCTCAGGGATCACTCCTGGAAGTGCTAGGAGAACAGTGGGGCCAGGTATTGAACCTGGGTTGGCTGCATGAAAGGCTAAAGGTTAACTTTAACTCTGGCACTATCCTTTGGCCTCTCACCAGATAATTTTGAAGTGTAAAGTTTCAACCCAGACAAAGCTGTGCTCTGGTCACTTCCAAATACCACTTAAAATTTTGGGGATTTCTGTTTTTGTTTGGGGGCCACACCTGGAGGTGCTCAGGGTTTATTCCTGGCTCTGTATTTAGTGATTACACCTGGGTGGGGTGGGGGTGGGGGTTTGGGGACCCATATAGGGTGCTGGGGATCAGACCGCATCTGTTTTTCCACAGCAAACATCCTTCCTACTTCTCTATTGCTCTGGTCCCTATTAATTTGGGTATTTGAGGCAAGTTAATTCACTGTATCTTAGAGGGTTGTTAGCAGGTCTAAGTAAGAGGTCAACAAAACATTACAGTTTAAGCACCGAGATAGAACCCGACAAATGTTCAGGTGAAAGACAGGTGGTTGTTGCTTCTGAGGCCTAATTCTAATTTCTTCTCTCAAACATGTGTTGGAGACGTCTCTCAGTAGAAATGCAGAGATGGCTCCAATTTTATTTCCTTATTCACTTAATGAGTCATTAAAATTTCTGTTTGGTGAGAAAAATTTTGATTTGAGTTCTACAAATCTGTAAATTGTGTGCTGAACAAGGGAGAAAAAAAAAATTGCAGTTTTTCCAGGGCTCTTTTCTCTTTTTTTTCCCCACAACAATCAAGTAGCAGATGAGTCTGGCAGCTGGCTGTGAGGGCGTCTGCAGTCAGGACACCCATTCATTACTTTGTTGCTTTAAAGCAGGGGTGAGGCGTTAGGGCCTGGAAGGAGGGTGTGGGAAGTAAGGCATACTCTCGGTCACTTTTGTGTCTCATTTAACAGTTACGTTTTGGCTACATCTGGCACTGCTCAGGGATTGCTCCTGGCGGTGCTCTAGGAACCCACGTGGGGTTGCGGGGGATCGAACCCCAGCTGCGTGCAAAGCAAGAGCCCTCCCCGCTGCACTATCGCTCCAGTCCCAAAGGAGGACAATCAACAGAAACCTTTCTCTTCTCATTCCTCTCCAAGCGCTTACTGTTATCTGACTTTTGTCTTGTTTACGAGATTCTTGTTTATTGATAGTTTCTCCACCAGAATGTAAGCTCCCGAAGATAAGAGCCCGAGTCTGTTTAATTTACTATTGTATGCCTCGCACCCAGAAAAATGTCTACTTATTTGTTTTCGCTTTTTGTTTAGGGGCCACGCTTACCCGGGCTCAGATGCTTACTCTGCGTGGTGCTCAAGGGGTCTTGCGGTGTTGGGGATCAAGCCCCGCCCCCCTCCGGCCCCTCCCATGCAGAGCAAGCACTCAGACATAGTGACGCCCACTTACAGTGGCGCTGGGGACAGGGGAGATGGTACAATAGCTTACATGTGAGACCTGGGTCCCCCCTGTGCCCCCCAGCTTTCCAGGTGCCATGGTGTAGACCTGGAAGGCCCCTTATTGACCGATTCATACTGACGGACCCTGGAGCCCTAAGTGCACTGTATCCTTGGGCCCCATCACCGAACTGATTGCTTGGTTGGTCAAATATTGCCAGGAGTGTCCTCTGGGAACCGGCCCAGCACTGCTTGTAAGGGCACCCCCCCAAAATCAGCAAACTAGCACTAAATGTATACTTGTTCAATGAATAAATTGCTAATGCAGATGGGAAGTAAGCAGATGTCGTCAAAATAATTTAAAGGTTTACAGAGTTCTTTTCGGAAACCACGCCATGCAGTGCTCAGGGTTTACTCCTGGTTATGTGCTCAGGGAACATTCCTGGCAATCCTGGGGACCGTAAGCAGTGAAAGAGATTGAACCCAGAATTAGGCCATGAACAAGGCAAGAGCCTTTTTTTTAAAAAAAAATTATTTTTTTTATTAATGAATCACCGTGAGGGTACAGTTACAGATTTACACATTTTTGTGCTTGTGTTTCCGTCATACAATGTTCGCAAACCCATCCTTCCACCAGTGCCCATTCTCCACCACCAATGAACCCAGTATCCCTCCCACCCCCCAATCCCATCCCCCCACCCCACCCCGCCTCTGTGGCAGGGCATACTCTTTTGTTCTCTCTCTCCTTTTGGCTGTTGTGGTTTGCAATAGAGGTATTGGGTGGGCATCGTGTTCAATCTATAGTTTACTGTCAGCACGCATCTCCCTTCCTGAGCGGGTCCTCCAACCACATTTTACTTGGTGTTCCCTTCTCGATCTGAGCTGCCTTTTCCCCCCAGCATGTGAAACCAGCTTCCAAGCCATGGAACAAACCTCCTGGTACTTATTTCTACTATTCTTGGGTGTTAGTCTCCCATTCTGTTGTTTTATATTCCACAGATGAGCGCAATCTTTCTATGTCTGTCCCTCTCTTTCTGACTCATTTCACTTAGCATGATACTTTCCATGTTAATCCAGTACTATCTCTCCGATCTTCGGGGCTTAAAGTACCGTCTCTCCAGCCCCATGTACATGTTTTCTTTGTTGGGCCACACCCATTGGTGCTCACCATGGAGCTACTGTTCAGAGCATCCCAGTGGGCGCATCTCCAGGCATCCCAAGGCTTGGGGAAACTCAGATTGCCAGGGAAGACACTGGGCCTCCTGCATGCAGAGCATGTTCCATGCCTTTGGGTGATCTTTCCAGCCCCCCCATTTTTAAGTAGCTTATTGGTCTAGTTTGGTTGTTTGGGGGTCACCTGAGGCTGTGCTTAGGCTTTCCTCCTGGATCTGACTCAGGGATCATTCCTGGTAATGCTCAGGGTACAACCTGAAGGGCTGGTAATCAAATCAGCACCATCTGCATGAAAGCCAAATCCTGACCTCACTACTATCCCTCCAACCCTGGTGTTATTTATTATTAGTCATTAATCACTTTACTGTGCGTAATTTATAAATTCAGCCTTATCATATATATATGTATATATGTAGATATATATACGTATATATATATATGTATGTATGTATATATATATGTATGTATGTATGTATATATATACATACCTCTCGGAGAGCCCGGCAAGCTACCGAGAGTATCTCACCCACATGGGCAGAGTGTGGCAAGCTACCATGGCATATTCGATATGCCAAGAACAGTAACGATAGTTCTCATTCCCCTGACCCTGAAAGAGCCTCCAATTATTGGGAAAGACAAGTAAGGAGAGACTGCTAAAATCTCAGGGCTGGGAGAAATAGAGACGTTACTGGTGCCCGCTCGAGTAAATTGACGAACAACAAGATGACAGTGATACAGTGAAGCTTCCTCATAGCAAGGTGCATATAGAAAAAAACATAATAAAAGTAAGGATTGGTACTCAGAGATTTCAGACATCTACTCAGATCTTAGCGGGGTTTGGGGGATGGTGCTGGGGCACATCTGGGGGTTCTCGGGGAGGCTGCATGGAAGGAGAGTATCTTAAAGCCTGTGCTCTCTCTCCAGCCTGGCCACTAGGATGTGGTATAGGGTACTAATGTCCAAAATGGGGTCCTTTAGAAAATTATAAGAACTACGTGTTGGCATAAGGCAAATACACTGAACAGGCTAAATGCATGTTTCGCATATGCAAGGCCCAGCTCTGAACCCAGCACTGCATACGGTCCCCTGAACACCACAGCACTGAACCGTGACTAGCCTCTGAGCACTGAGCATCTTAGAGCACTGCTAGGTGTTAACTGAATAGCACTGCAGCACTGGGATCCTGTTGTTCATTGATTTGCTCAAGTGGGCACCAGTAACATCTCCATTGTGAAATTTGTTGTTACTATTTTTGGCATATTGAATACACCACGGGGAGCTTGCCAGGTTTTGCTGTGCAGGCGGGATACTCTTGGTAGCTTGCCAGGCTATCTGAGAGGGACGGAGGAATAGAACACAGGTCGGCCACGCGCAGGGCAAACGCCCTACCCGCTGTAATGATTAGCACTCTGTTACCTAAATAATAATAATAATAATAATAATAATAATAATAACAACAACAACAACAACAAAATAAGTAAGATATGTTAATTAAAAATAACAGAAGAGTAATCATAATTTGCACTAAAATTTAAGGTTATATACACTATTTCATGTGTAAATAAATGTCAAGTTGGCCAAAAAATATTGAAACTAAACATTGCATAGAATTGTCTTTGTCCAGTGAGACAATATAAAAGTTAAGGTTATATTTGCCTTGCACAGAAGTGGATGATGCAGTTCAACTCCTGACATCACGTATAGCCCGCTGAGCACTGCTAGGAGTATTCTCTGAGCACCACCAGCTTCAGCTCAAAAGAACAAAAACAAAAAGAGAAAGAAATGTCTTTGATTTTCAAATCTTTCTGCTAATAAAATATAGTATACTATATAATTCTAATGAATTTTCCTGTACTTTAGTAAGTCCAAATGTGCTTCTACACAAACCTGTCTGCCACACAGCAAAACAAAGTTTTTCTTTCCAGTTTAACTTTAAAATTCTTTTGTTAAACGTTGTATTTTAACACTCCACTATGTAGATTTCATATTTAAGTTCACCTCTAGTAATCTAAACATGCTTTGAGGAGACTCTGAGTTTCCAATAGATCCACTCACCCCAGATAGTGTCATACTTCAGCCTATTTACCTACTTCAAATAGGCCTTTGTTTAAAATAAATGGATTAACACTGCCTTCATAGGGACTTTCTCCAATCTCTTATAGATTGTCTTTGTAAGGGCTTTCTCCAATTCTCTAAGAGATTATCAACAATTTCAAAATAACCCACCACAACCCCTTCCAAATTCTCTCTCCCCACTCTTCCTCTCTCTCCCATAAACAACTTTCATTACCCCATAAAGATCCAGTGAGTCATTTGTCTGTTTGTTAGTTTTGGGGTCACACCTGAGTAGTGCTCAGGTCTACTCTACTCCCGGCAGTTCTTGAAAGATCAGTCAGCACTGGGGGTCAACCCCGGGGCTGTCACATGCAATGCATGCACTCCAGTCCTCTGAGTCATCTTCAGGGCTGCCCCTCTTTTTTATTTTGTAATTTTTTAAAAGCAGGCAACAAGCTAGAATCTTCCTCTAGGCATAACATCCCAAACGTTTATCCTTCTTGCCGGGCTTTTAATAAAGATTTACCCACTATAGTTTAAAAAAAGAAAACAGAGGTGCAAACTCAAAGCTTTACGTATTTCATTCTGTGCTCTTTGCCCATCAAGCGGTGCCCAGGGGTTATTCCCGGCTCTGCAGTCAGCGATTCACTCCTGGCTGGCTCAAGCGGACCATATGGAATGCTGGAGATGGAATCTGGGTCACTGAGAGCAAGGCAAACGCCCTACCCACTATGCTACCCCTCTGGCCCCATCAGTTTCGTTCTGTTTTTTTAACTGTTTCAGCAGTGGGTCTACCCAAGTGTGATTTCTTGAGAACTGGTGTTGAGGGCCTTGATGGTCCCATCAGCGCTTCATGCCTGGAGCCATGGCGAAGACTCCGAAGCAGTTTTGTTTTCCTGAATAATCTTTCCTCCACTGGTTAGCTGGACTGACCGCACAAGAGAGAGTAATGAAAGCCATCTCGACAGGTCCATGCATGCCCAGCGCTGAGGATGCCTGGACCACTGAGCAGTGCTAGAGCCCCCAGGGGTGGAGCTCTCTTGCTCCTGAATGGAGCAACTAGACAGCTCCCGTGCCGTGGCCAGCTCGCCGTGAAGGCACTTTCTTTCCTCCACAGATAGACTCTGAATTTGACAGGCTTCAGTTCAGGTCTGATTACGGTTATATGAATGATGACCTCTTGAATTGTTTCTCCACTTCCCCCCCCTCTTTCATTTCTTTATGTCAAGTGCACAAACCCTATCTGTATTGTTTTTTATTTGCTTTTTTTTTAGGGGGGGTCACACCTGGCAACGCACAGGGGTCACTCCTGGCTCTGCACTCAGGAATTACCCCTGGCGGTGCTCAGGGGACCATATGGGATGCTGGGAATCGAACCCGGGTTGGCTGCATGCAAGGCAAATGCCCTACCTGCTATGCTATCACTCCAGCCCCACAAATCCTATCTCTGAATGTTTCCTAAACACTGACCTTTATAACCTACAGAGTTAACTGGTAGATATTGATCAGGATACTTTGATATGTAATATAAAGCCACTATTGTTTACATACATATATAGAGTATAAAAGATATACTTCTGGGGGGCGGCACATCCAGCAATGCTCAGGGGTTACTCCTGGCTCTGCATTCAAGAATTACTCCTAGCAGTGCTTGGGATGTCAGCAAATGGGATGTCAGGGACTGAATCTGGGTTGACCGTGTGCAAGACAAATGCCCTACCTATTGCACTATTCTTCGACCCCACTCCCCAGTCCTTTAAAAAAATTCTATTAATTTTATTTTTCTTAATTTTATATGGGGGCTAGACCTGGTGATGCTCAGAGGCTACTTCCATGGTGAAGTGCTCAGGGTCATGGGGTGCTAAGGACCAAACTCAGTCCTTCCGCACGCAAAGGCCTTTGATCCATGTCCCAACCCCTGACAGGGCATGTCCTATATAGGCAGGGACCCATCTACAGTCTGAAAAACAACAGTCTCAGTCCTGAATAGATCAGGATGTTTCCATTCCTCCTCCCCCCCCACCCCCTGCACAGGTGAGCCAGAGCCTTTATGGTTCTGGAACTGGGAACCTGACAGGAAATGCAGGAAGGGCCGGTCCGAGTGGCGGAAGTAGTCAGAAGCAGCCTTGGCAATGAGTTGGCATCTGTCCAGGCTCTTCTGGAGATCCTGAAAAAGACACTGGGTTTTTCTGATCCTACTTCTCTTTCTATTAAATAAGAGACACTTTATGGCTCAAATGTTTGTCCAAGACTTTTATCCAGTGAAAGCCTAATGTTAGTGTTACCAGGAGATGGTGTAGTCTTGAGAGTTCATGGTGCTTCTGGGTTTGATTCCTGGCACCACAGTTCCCCAGGGCATCTCCTGAGTATGCCCCTGGAGGCATCAGCACTACTCGGTGGCCCAGGCACCCCCAGCTTTGGAAGACCCTAACAGCATCACATTTTCTGGGCTTAGGCTGAATATTGAGTCGCCTGAGTATTGGTTGGGGGCGTCTTCAAATGTCAATAAAGGCAGAAATTGTAAATAAATAAGAGTAGTAATTTAAAGTAGCGAACTTTAGAGGCCTTTGTTTTCTAAATACCTTACCCTAACCTGAAATTTTCCCATTCTATTATTCTATCATTCATTTCATTTTTCCTTTCCTTAAATGAATTAAAGAATGTGTATTCCTCATTCTTTTTTTTTTTTCCTCATCATTCTTAAAAGTGTTCCGGGTCGGAGAGATAGTACAGCAGTTAGGTGCTTGCCTTGCATGCAGTCAACACTGGTTTGATTCCCCTGGCATCAAATTGTCTCCCTGAGTGTTTTAGGAAGTAACCCTGGAGTGGTCCCTGAGCAGCCACTGAGCACTGCCTGGTGTGGCTCAAAAACCAACGAATTGGGGGGGGGCTGGAGCAATAGCACAGCGGGTAGGGCTTTTGCCTTGCACGAGGCTAACCCGGGTTCGATTCCCAGCATCCCATATGGTCCCCTGAGCACCACCAGGAGTAATTCCTGAGTGTAGAGCCAGGAGTAACCCCTGTGCATCGCCAGGTCTGACCCAAAAAGAAAAAAAAAAAAAACGAATCGAACTGGAGCCATAGTACAGTGGATTGGCCGTTTGCCTTGCACGGGACCGACCTGGGTTTGATTCCCGGCATCCCATGTGGTCCTCTGAGCACTGCCAGGAGTAATTCCTGAGTGCAAAGCCAGGAATAACCCCTGTGCATCACCAGGTATGACCCATAAATCAAAATAAAAAGGAAAAACCAATGAACCAAACAAACAAAAACCCAAGAGTTATCTGCAAATATTTATTTATTGGTCATCTATGTGCTCACATAGATGTGTTCAACTGGGATGCTTTCGTAGGAAATTAGGAGAACAATACTTAGAGCATGGGTGTTTCATTAAGGAAGAAAGAAGAAATCATGAGGATAGGACATTTTAACGTGGTTCAAGCAGAGGTGGGAGGAATAGCATAGGCTGCTTGTCTTACACACAGCCGACCCTGATTGAATCCACAGCACCCCCCATAGTCCTCTGAATCCCACCAGGAGTGATTCCTAAACACAGAGCCTGGAGCAACCCTGAATGACTGCAGGTGTTGTCCAAACACCAAAATAAATAAGTAAACAGAGTAGTTGGAACAGGCCCAAATGGAGGGGAGTAGTTAGTAGTGAGGCCTTATGGATAGTGCAGAGACCTGAAGAAGTATAAGCAGGAGAGACAGACAGAAAAGGATGGAGCTAGCAAAATAGACATAATATTTTCTTTCTTTCTTCTTTTTTTTTTCTTTTTAGGTCACACCCGGCAATGCACAGGGGTTACCTCCGGGCTTGCACTCAGGAATTACTCCTGGAGGTGCTCAGGGGACCATCTGGGATGCTGGGAATAGAACCTGGGTCGGCTGCGTGCAAGGCAAACGCCCTACCCACTGTGCTATTGCTCCAGCCTCTAGACGTCATATTTTCTGGAATGTTTCTTTTTATGTGGAAAGCAGGGCAGAAACTCTTGTCATTCTGGTATACTATATCCTCCAGTAATAATTCTCAGACCCAGGATTGAAGCAGCTGTATATGCATCCAAAGCTAATCAGGTATTGGCACATGCCCCTGGACATCCTACCATCATTGTTTCTGAAAGAAAAATGCAGCCAAACTTCTCAAAAGCCAACCCTCAAATGCATTTTTGGTTTTTCTGCTTCTTAGGTCACACCTGGCGATGCACAGGGATTACTGTTGGCTCTGCACTCAGAAATTACCCCTGGCAATGCTCAGGGAACCATATGGGATGCTGGGAATCGAACCCGTGTCGGCCATGTGCAAGGCAAATGCCCTACCCACTGTGCTATCACTCCAGCCCCTCAAATGCATTTTTGGAACTCAATTTGTTTGGAAATGAAATAATTGGGCAGCCTGAATGTGGTCTGTCAGAGAGTTTATAGTTAGGACCCCAACTTCTATGGGAAATAGTTTTCTAATGGGAGTTTAATCTTTTGGAAATATTGTATGTAATTTTTCAAGGGAACTAGATAAGAAATAATTAGAGGCTTATAGATAAAATCACTGGGGTTGATTTTAAGATTTTTTTTTTTTTCGCTTTTTGGGTCACACCTGGCGATGCACAGGGGTCACTCCTGGCTCTGCACTCAGGAATCACCCCTGGCGGTACTCAGGGGACCATATGGGATGCTGGGAATCGAACCCGGGTCGGCCGCGTGCAAGGCAAGCGCCCTACCCGCTGTGCTATCACTCCAGCCCCAAGATTTTTATTTATTTTGGAGGGGGCAGGTTTGGGACCACCCTGGCTCAGGGCTTACTTCTGCCTCTGTGCTGATGGACCACACCTGGTGGTACTTTGGGGACTGTTTGTGGTGCCAGAGATTGAATCTGGGTTGGCTGTGTACAAGGCAAGTGCCTCTCTTCTTACAATCTCTGTAGCCCAATTTTAAGATTAAAAAAAAAGAAGAATGGTTTCACCATGTTCAGACATCCTGAAATCTTTCCCCAAATCCCTGAAGTCAACTATTCATTTTATAATATTATTGAACTTTGTCAAATATATTCCAAGAGTGATCTTACTTCTTATAAATCATATTTATGTGAAAATTGCACTGAAAAAATGTGCAATACTGCACTTATGATCATAATTAATTTAAACTTTTTGAGGTATTGAGAATCATTTAGACGAATAATTAAAAAATAATCCAGAGCAGTTTGGTGAGATAGTACAGTGGATAAGACTCTTGCCTTGCACGCAGCTGACTGGGGTTTTATCCCTGGTGCCCCATATGGATCCATGAGCCCTGCCAGGAGTGATTCCTAAGCTCAGAGCCAAAAATAAGCCCTAAGCATTGCTGAGTCTTCCCTCCCCACACTCAAAAAATTTAAAATAAAACAGACTGTAGTTATGTAATATAATTTCTAAATTTTAATGAACATGTGAACATTTTTAATTGGGGTAGATAGAACTTCTGTAGTATTTTTACTCATAAATGTAGGAGAAATAAATTATTCATTTCTAAATTTCTTGAGTCCAGTAATCTCTCTTATAAAACAGTTTATGACTAACTCCAGCAAAATTTTTGTTCTCAAGAAATGAGCTAGGGGGCCAGAGAAATAGCTGAATGGACTGAGCACATTCTTTGCATGCAAGGAAGTAGTACTGGTTCCATCCTCAGCACCATACCGTCCCTTGAGAACCACCAACAGAGATCTCTGAGCAAAGAGTACCCAGTAAACATCCCTGGTGTGGCCCCCAAACAAAGAAAACAAACAAACAGAAGAACAGAAATAGAAAACAAAGGGCCCGGGCCGGAGTGATAGCACAGCGGGTAGGGTGTTTGCCTTGCATGCGGCCGACCCGGGTTCAATCCCTGGCATCCTATATGGTCCCCCAAGCACTGCCAGGAGTAATTCCTGAGTGCAAAGCCAGGAGTAACCCCTGAGCATCTGTGGGTGTGACCCAAAAACAAAACAAAAAAAAGAAAACAAAGGGCCAGAGAGACAGTACAGAGGTTAAGGCACTTGTCCTGAATGTAGCAGACACTATTTTGAATTCTTGCACCTCTTACTATTCTCTTTGTACTGCAGGAGTGATCACTGAGCAAGGAGCCAGGAGTAGCCCTAAACATCACCAGGTGTGACTTCCAAACCAATAATAATAATAACAATAATAATAACAGCAACAACAACAATAAAAGCTTGCTCAAAGGGAGGAGCATAGACGTGCACACAGGAGGCCTACGTTGGGTCTTTGGCATCACATGGTTCCCAGCATCTCTTTGCCAAATCTCTCCAACACTGCACCTGGAGTATTCCTGCGCACAAGCAGGTATGACTTCAAAACAAACCGGATTACTGGCCCCCCGCCCCCGCAAAAAAAAAAAAAAAGAGAGAGAAAAAGTAAAAGGTAAATAATTATGAAACTTTCCTTTCAAAGAGCACTCATACACAAGTGGGGTCACTATATAGTCCAAACCAGGGCACTCTTCCCCAGGAAAATTCTAAACTAGGGCCAGGAAAACAGCACAAAGGGGCAATGTTTGAGTGGGCAGTGAGCACGGCCAGGTCTGGCCCTGTGATCACAACCAAGCAAAAAAGCCAAATTAGGTGAATTACCAGGGCAATAGAGACAAGAGAGGGCAACAGATTCCAGATAGGACAATCTTAGGAACTTCTGACTATAATATTGAGTTTTAGTTTCATTTTTACATTGTTTCCAAAATTTCCCTCTCAACGTTGTATGTATCTGTGATCGAGGGAGCCAGGCATGGCTTAACACAAAGAACACTGTCTCAAGTTCCTTCCTAGAGAACAGACACCTCATCCATCAAGTCTTTAAACCGAAAGAAAACGAAGGAAACAGGCCGCCTTATTTTCCTTCACTTTCTTCTTCCAGCCATGTATCATCTCTCATTAACGTCACTCCGTAACTCCATCCACTTCACCCCACTCCTCTGCTACTACCTCAGACCTGCTCAGTGTTAACTGTCGCCTGCATGATTTGCAGCAGCTCTTACTGGTTTCCTGTCTTTACCTCCAGTCTATTCTTCACACTGATGTTGAACTAATCGTTCTCAACGGATCATTCTCTTTTCTCCACAACTGTTAGGGGATCGCCATTGTCCTCAGATCAGTCTTCAGCTTGGGGGCCTGAGAGACAGTACAGCAGGTGAGATGCTTGCTTTGCATGTGGCCTAACTGGATTTGCTCCTTGGCACCCGTGTCGTATCCCTTGATTCCTAAGTGCAGAGCCAAGAGTAAGGCGTGAACACTACTAGGTAATCACTGTCACTGTCATCACTGTCATCCCATTGCTCATCGATTTGCTAGAGCGGGCACCAGTAATGTCTCCATGGTGAGACTTGTTGTTACTGTTTTTGACATATTGAATATGCCATGGGGAGCTTGCCAGGCTCTGCCGTGTGGGCGAGATACTCTCAGTAGCTTGCCGGGCTCTCCGGGAGGGGCAGAGAAATCGAACCCGGGTTCGCCAGTGTGCAAGGCAAACGCCCTACCAGCAGTGCTATCGCTCCAGCCCAAACACTACTGGGGTGTGGTTCAAAAACAAGAACCAAGATAAACAGAAATCTTTGCCTTATGAAGACCGTTCATAATTTGGTACACATTTCTAGCTCCCCCCCCCTTATTTTTTAAGTCGCCCCTCCACCCCGCTGCACTTGCACAACGTGCTTCAGCAGACTGAATGACAGCTCCTGGGATGGATCTCCCACTCAACTACAATTTACAGAGAAACTTGCTTCTGCATGCTCCCTATACAAACCTACCCCATCCTACTCTTATGCCTGAAATTAAGTTTCATTGTTTAGATCTCCGTTTAGAAAGAACTTCCTCCAATAAGGATGCCACAAGGCTCCCAAATCCTCTCTAGACGCTGTCATCACAGCCGTCCGCACTTCCCTCATCAGAGCACTTTATCAAAACTCCAGGTCACGTGTTCGTGAGAAAGCCCACTGGGCCGTCACTATTCAAGCCCGTCTTTCCTGGCCTTCAGCTTTCTAGCGCAATGAATTTACATGTATACTCGCTTCCATGAATGCCAGTCTGGTTTTGTGCAACCCTAACCCACAGCTTCTAACTCAATTTTTATGTTCTCTTGCAGGTCATAGTAAATAGCTAATCAATCCTGACTCGTTCATTTCTGCCATCCCTCTCCCCGTGCTCTAAGACTTCTCCTTCAGCGGAAATGAGTCCCACGGATCTTACAAGTGCCCGGGTTAAACAACATATGGAAAAGAAAATTGGCTTATTGCCACCAAAAACACATACTCAGCAGATTTTTCTTTCCTCCTAAATTTAACCTGATGAAGAAAACTGCTTACATCACCAAAATGCCAACGGCTCCTGGGAATTCACAGGCAGCTGACGTCTCAATCTCTCCTCGGGATACCATAGAGGGGGAAAGCCTTCAGTTCTAGAATGTGATCTGTGAATTCACAATGAATTCAAAATCACCGGACGGTAGCTGTTCCTTCCGGTATGTTTGTGATCACTTTATCCTGATTCTGTGTTTGCGAGTGTCCTTCCAACAGCAAAGGGTATAGAAACAGAGCCTCCCCCTTCTCTGGGGGAAATAACTCGAGATATGGAAATATATTCAGCTTAGGGCTGGAGAGCTAGCTCGCTGGACAGCGCATGCGCTTTGTATGCAGCAGGCTCAGGTTTGATCCCCACCACATGGTCCCTGGAAGCCAGCCAGGATCAACCCCATCTTCACCCCAACCTTGAACATTGCTGGGAATAGCCCCTATGGGGTTTCCAAACCAAAACCCAAGCCAAAGAACAAGGAAACCCAGTTTATGCGAGACTAAACAATGTGAATCAATTTAGAGCCAATGGTACAGCACTCCCCTGCAACTCGGTTGTAAAGATAACAGCATCCATTGCAGGCTGCATGTTGTTTCATGGGCAGACCAATCACCAAACTGGAGATGTACCATGAAGAAACAGTAAGCCTAAAGCCAAAGACCAAAAAAAAAAAAAAAAAAGCTCTTTGTAGGGCCAGGAAGGTTGCTCCAAGGTTGGAAGCCTGTCTCCGTGAGCTGTGGGAGAAGGCAGCTGGGAGAGGGAAGGGATCCCTAAGTCAATGATGGTTGAATGAATTGCTTGGGATGGGAGATGTGTATTGAAAGTAGACTAAGGACCAAACACGAAGACTTTTCAGTATCTGTATTGCAAACCATAATGCCCAAAAGCAAAGAGAGTAAGAAGGAAATTGTTTGCCACATAGAGGCAGGGGGAGGGGTGGGGGAGGGGTGGCAGGAGGGGTACTGGGGACATTGGTGGTGGAAAATGTACACTGGTGGAGGTTAGATCACTTTATGACTGTAACTCAAAAATGAAAGTTTTATAACTATATCATGGTGATTCCATTTTTTTTTTAAAAAAAGCACTTCAAATCTTCATTTTAATTGCTTTTTAATCTCTGGATGGGTGAGGTTGGTTGAGAAGGGTGCCCTGAAGTCCTAAACTTCCATCCATATACAACAGACTAGATCCGTTTAAATAAATTATTCCTGTTTTTGCAAAAATGTTCAGTATGCCATTATGTTCTATTGTCTATTCTTAAAGATAAATGTTTTCATAGTTATTACTTGAGTGTCGAGAAACACAATTAAGCACTTTGGTAAGTAATCACAAGTTAGCACTCCATTAGTTGATTTACACAGACACTCAGCAGTCCTCTCCCTGAGAGAAGAAGTCTCTTAAACATCTCCCCCACCCCACCCCCAACCCCAGTGATGTTCTTGTGGCTAGTTTTGCCTACTCCTCCGACCCATAGGCTCACACTCACCTTATTTCAGTTCCTCAGATGCTCAGCAGTCTCTCTTGGCTGCACTTTTGCACGTGCTGGTCCCTGACCTGGAATACTAGTTCCATCTCCTTCAAGCTCTGGCTGCTTCTCAGACTCTAGACCTTCATCGGAAATTCACTTTCTTAGAAAGGTCTTCTTTGAACATCTGTTTGTCTTTGAACACTTCATCTCTCTCCTCGTGTTTTCTAACAGAGCTCCAAGATTTATTTTCTTTTTCTTTCATTGGACTCATCTATTTTTAAAAATTGTCTAGCTTTCCTCCTAGACTGTAAATACTTTTCTTTTTTCCAGTGGCGAGAACCCAACCAGGGATTTTACAAGCAAGGATAGTGCTTTATTGCTGGGCTAGACCCCCAGCTTCGTTGGAAGCACTTGAAAGCAAGAACCCCATCTAGCTTGCTCATGTTGAATTCTCAGTACTGGCTTCTACAGGGCCTTGGACACACTAGGAGCTCAAGATTTACTCTTTCAAAGAGATGTTTGAATATGTGGACTGTGGAAATATATGATGGCATTGGCTCTGTAACTTGTGTATTGCTTTAACTGGATTTGTATATTATTCTCTCAATTTCAGCAAAAATACTCATGTAGCATCATTATCAGCTATACATGCCTAGGCATTCAGGTTGTTGAAGTGAACTAATGAGTATTCTTGATAGTTTGAAGAGACACCATTCTTTTATGGTCAGTGGCCTCAGCAATAGATATACAAAGTTGGGGCCGAAGCAATAGTACAGCGGGTAGGGCGATTGCCTTGCACACAGCTGACCCAGGTTTAATTCCCAGCATCCCATATGGTCCCCTGAGCACTGCCAGGAGTAATTTCTGAGTGCAGAGCCAGGAGTTAATCCTGAACATGGTCAGGTGTGACCCAAAAAGAAAAAAAAATGATATACAAGGTTTAGAAGATTGTACGAAATCTTACTTATGCTTTTGACTTTGTCTAGAAATTTTATTTTCATTCTTTCACTTATTTTTATTAAATAGTAGATTAAATAATTTTTCCTGATATTTATTTATTTATTTATTTTTGCTACACTCAGCAGTGCTTAAGGGCTACTTCTGGGTCTATGCTTGATGGACAGGGGACCATGGGGTACCAGGGATCAAACTGGGATCAGCCACATACAAAGCAAATTCCTTAACCCCTGTAATATCTTCCTGTTCACCTGAAGTATTTTTTTTTAAATAAGTAGTAGAAATATGTTCTCTTTTAAGAGTTCAGTAGTGAGTTGGTTCTAATTAATTATGATTTTCCTTGCATCTACACTCACTGAAGGAGAACCATTATATTTTTTATTTTAATTTTCATATGTCAAAACTTTATTTATTCATTTAACTTTAATCTAACTCCTATTTGTTCCCTGGATACTAAGATAGACCCCTTCCTCGGTCCCTGGGTCACTGGGAAACATGTGAGCAGTCAGTTATAATTTAATGTAGTCCAGTGACAGAATCATTTGAGCAGGAGCTACCTTCCCTAGTTTCATACAGGAAGTATGTACTCTAACATAAACTAGGAGAAATGGAGAGACAGGGTAACCACACAAAAGGACACTGGAACAAGAGGCATCCTACTGAGTTCCAGGAATTACAAACAGTTCAGTGTTCCTGAAGCAAAACCTTTGGAGAGGGGGTAGAAACTGCTGAAGTCGGAGAGGGAGGCAGGGTCAGATGCCTGAAAGTGTACTTGTACCTTTTTTGGGCTCTTGGACTTTATACTTCCGGGTCATGGGATCCACTAAAGTCTTTTTGTAGGAATTGTTAATAGTTAATCTCTGAAAACATGTGAATTGAAAAATTTTATGTAAATCACTTTCCATTTTTACTCTACTAGCAGTTGGGAGAGACATATCATAAACAAAAACTTCAAAGGATTTACAATCTGGCACTCTTATAATTGTGTTTATTCCAAATACTTTCCACATCAAAATGGATGTTTAAAATGAATAAATCTGATATTGTGAAGTAGTCCATCTTTAGTCCTGATGTTTATTAAATAGAAAGACTCACAAAATCATCCAAATATTCTTGGAAAATGTGCATGAATGTGTGGTATTTGGAACTCTATTTTAGAACCCAAATGTCATAGACATCTGGACACAAAAATTATGCAAGAAAGACCTTTAGAAATGTGTTACTAATTATTGACTCTTCCCTGCACCAGCACAACTGAGCCTTTGTTATACTCACTGTGTGCGGTACTGTTGTAGACCGTGGCTTTCTCCACATTATGGTTTATTTTCATAAGATATTCCCCGTAACTCACATCATAAAGAACTTCATGGAGTTAATAATGAAGCAAGCAAGCCTCAGAAACAAATGAATTATGTTAGTAGTAATGAATGGACAAAACAATAGCTTTAAATTTATATAAGGAAGGAAGAAGGGGGAAATGCAATCAAGCTAGCTGAAGAGCTGGGGGAAATTCAGGTCAGCTAGCAATAATGAAGAAGTTATATGAAGTTGAGAGAACTGAGTTCTAGTACTGGTCTCATAACTTAACAAACATGTCTTTTCCTTTTTTTTTTTTTTTCAAATTAAACCACTGTGGGATACAATAGTTACAAAGTTGTTCATGGTTGGGTTTTGATCATACATTAACCTGTGCTTTAGTTTTAGTACCTGTAGCAGTAAAATGTCATGTTTATAGTCTTTCAGCTCCCCTATTCTAATAGGGGTAAAATATTATAAGTTCAACTCCGTTGGAGTAACTGCTAAGTATACCATGAACATTTTAAGTAATAGTGTCTAACAAGGTGATCTATATCCTCATTGAGCTTAAATTTCAGGAGGAAGTGAGGACAAAAACATTTATTAATGAAATAACTGGTGTTAGTAGCACGTAGTCTGAAGAAAGCACTATAGCACTGTGGTCCCATTGTTCATCGATTTGCTCAAGTGGGCACCAGTAACATCTCCATTGTGAGGCTTGTTGCTACTGTTTTTGGCATATCAAATACGCCATGGGTAGCTTGCCAGGCTCTGCCGTGCGGGTGGGATACTCTCAGTAGCTTGCTGGGCTCTCCACGAGAGATGGAGGAATCGAACCTGGGTCAGTCGCGTGCAAGGCAAACGCCCTACCCGCTGTGCCCTACTCTAGTCCTAATAATCTCAATCCTGAGAGGGACTGGAGTCTGGGGACAGGATTACTGAGATCATTGGAAAATAGCTAAGACCTGAAGAAAGAGAAGAATTCAGATTTGTATTTTTGTTTTTTAAAATTTATTTATTTTTATTTTAGATTAATATTTTTTATTGTGCATTTAAAAAAATTTGAATCACCATGATGTATCAAGTTACAAGGTTGATGGGGTTTCAGTCATACAGAGTTCCTAAACCCACCCCGTCACCAGTGTACAGGGCACTGTCTGTGGAGCTCGGGGCTTACTCCTGGATCTGTGCTCAGGGATTGTTCCTGGTAGAGTCTGGCAGGAAGCATACGGGATGCTGGGCGGGGCGGCCTCCAAAGCAAGCGCCCTTTCCACTGTACCATCACTCTGACCCCAGAATTCAGAATTGTAAAGTGGAAGAGTCAGACAACTTCTGATAGAGGCTGGTAGAAGCAATAACCGACGTAAAAAACAAGTTATACTTTTTTGAGGAATTACCAACAAGTCAGTGGGCTGGGAATGAGAGTTGAAATGTTAAAATGAGTGGGGAGGAAGGCTGAAAAAAGAGGTCAAGTAGGTCAGATAGATCTTCACGGACACTGGTAAGGAGTTTGAATTTTAAGTGCAAAGGTCAGCATTTAGGGATTTACACTAAGAAGTAACAGGAACTACTTTATTCCTAAAGTGTCCTTTGGCCATTGTGTGGAGACCAGATTATAGATGGCAAAGCGAAAGCAAAGAAGCCAATTTCAGGGACTATTGTAATATGTCAGATAAGAGATATCATTGACTTGAATTAAGATGGAGAGAGGGAGGCCTAAATACGGTAGCAGTGATGTATTGGTTCAAATTCTTACATTTAAATGTCTTCAGTGTTAATGTGATGTTTAAGAAGCTGACTTGGATTAACGCATAAATTTGGTAACCTTGATTTAAACTGAATGAAAAATGAGGGTAGTCAGCTTGGCTAAAAGTAATGCCAAAGAGGTGTCATTTGCTCTGAAAAATCCTTGTACTGAACTTGGAGTTATACAAATTTAGGGTTTTTTTCACTCTGGGTTAAAAATAGGTTAAGGAGAAAAATATTTAGGAAAAGAAATCAAGAAACATTAGGATAGATTGATAATTACCAAGGATTCCGTAGTATTGTCATTCAGTTCCATGAAAGACAAAAAAAAAAAAAGTGAATTTACTTAATACTCTATTTTGCTAGGCTGTTACAGTTAATGCATTTAGAGTAGATATTTTCAGGAGATGACCTCCCTATTTTTAGTTCCCCTAAACAAATTTGGTAAAGTCAAGCAACCGGAATTATCCTTGAAAACTACAAACATAATCTACTTTTATTTTCTATTTTCTTTAAATATTTAAAATTATACAGAAAGACATACTGGCTAATAGCAGTAAGCAAGCAACATATTCTATTTGGTGACAGTTAAGGAATAGGACTGTCATAATTGCTTGCTTCTGAAATACACTGGTGTACAATATTACTAAGTATAGTATAGACATAGACATGCTCAAGTGAAAAGAGGGAATTTTCTATAGGTTGCTTAATTAAAGATACCAATTGTTTACCCCAAGGAAGAAAACCTTTCAGATCAGTCAGTCCACAAATACCTGTTTAACTGTGATTTGACTAAGTAATAATAGTGAGTGGTGTCTGTAAGTTGAAGTTATAGGAAATCCAGGACTAGTGCACATAAAGGGCCTTGCACACAGCTGACCCTAGTTCAATTCTCAGAGTCACATAGGGTCCCTTGAGCACTACCAGGACTAATTTCTGAATGCAGAACTAGAAGTAAACAGACCCTTAGCACCACTGCATAAAACCCTGCCACTGTCACTGTCCTTGTCACTGTCATTCCCTTGCTCATCAATTTACTCGAGCGCGCACCAGTAACATCTTCATGGTGAGACTTGTTGTTACTGTTTTTGGCATATCGAATATGCCACAGGTAGCTTGCCAGGCTCTGCTGTGCAGATGGGATATTCTTGGTAGCTTGCCGGGCTCTCTAAGAGGGAGGGAGGAATCGAACCCGGGTCGGCCACGTGCAAGGCAAACACCCTACCAGCTGTGCTATCGCTCCAGCCCCAAACAAACAAAACAAAAATTATAGGAAACCTAAAGCCAACCCCCCCCCATACAAGAGGAATGAAAAATAAAAACACACGCACACTTTCTCTAGATATAGGTGTAACTATAGAAATTAATTTTGCCAAATATATAATTTTGAGACTTAACCAACCACCACCTGTCTTCAACTCACTCTCCTAAAAGGGCTGTGCTCTCCCTTTATTTAGGCACCTACTAATTGACTGAACCAGTACCACATACTCCCCATGTTGCTCTTAACCTTCAAATGACCTGCCTCCTCTCCTTGCCAAAATTATTGTTTGCTTCAGTGTTATTGAAAAATTATGAAACCGGGGCTGAGGAGAGAACACTGTGGGCTGGAGTGCATGCTTAGTGTAAGGAAGACTGGCTTCGACCCCCAGCATCACATGGTCCTCCCCGCCAGGAAAGACCCCCAGACTTTGAGTCTGTAATAGCTCCTGAGCACTTCCAGGTGTGGCCAGAGACTCCGAATAAGTAAGTAAATAAATAAAGCTATGAAACAACCAATATAATTAAACAACATATGTATCTAATTGGTGAGTTGAAAAAAGTAAATAACAGAACTGTGTATCTCAGAAATGGCTGCTTAGCCAACTCAACTGAATCCCTAAATAGCGTAAATCCAGTAAGTTTTACACTGGATTAAAATTAATTTTATAACCAATTAAACATATTTTGCACAACTTTCAGAAAGATACATGGTAGGGGGGAGTATGGAGGTATATATTGTTTTCATGTTTGTTTTACCTTCAGGACCTCAGAATCTGAAACAGTTCCAGAAATAAATTGCGCTCTGCATTGTATATTTTGTCCCAATTAATTTGGGTTTGGGGAGAGGGAGAAGGCCGCTCCCTTGTGGCACTCAGGCAACCATGTTTTGTGGAGACTGAACCCAGAGACCCACCCACATAAGATTTGGGCCTACCACTAGAGTCAAATCCCTAGCATTCAGTTAATCTTTATTACAGGGCTGAGAGAATACAGTGCTAGTATCCTCAATTTGTAGAAGAAATGGAAATATCTCTGCTCTTCTCCAACACATTTGATTAAGACTCAGGAAATGAGCCAAAAAAAAAAAAAAGGGGGGGGGACTGGCGCGATAGCACAGTGGGGAGGGCGTTTGCCTTGCATGCGGCCGACCCGGATTCTATTCCCAGCATCCCATATGGTCCCCTGAGCACTGCCAGGGGTAATTCCTGAGTGCAGAGCAAGGAGTAACCCCTGTGCATTGCCGGGTATGACCCAAAAAGCCAAAAAAAAAAAAAAAGACTCAGGAAATGATGACCAGTATACAAAGACAGCCCAAGGGAGGGAGAAATTATTTATTCAACACTCATCAGATAAAGGGTTAATATCCTAGAAACATAAGGCACTGGTAGAACTTTACTAAAAAAAAAAAAAAAAGAAAATCAAAAAGTGTGGAGAAGAGATGAACAGAAATATCGTCAAAGAAGAAATACAAATGGCCGAAAGACACATGAAAAAGTGTCTCCATCATTAATCATCAGGGATATGCAAATCAAAACAACAATGAGATATCATTTCATGCCACAGAGATTGGCACACATCAAAAAGATCTACCAGTGCTGGTATGGATGTTGAGAGTAAGGCCTCTCATTCACTGCTGTGAGTATGCCAATTGGTCCAGCCTCTCTGCAAAACAATATAGACATTCCTCAAAAAAACTAGAAATTGAGCTTCCATATAACCCAGCAATACTTCTCCAGACAATACATGCTAGGGGTCCAAAAACACAATGCAGAAAAGCTATCTTCACTTCCACATTTATTGCAAAACTATTCACAATCCCCACAAAATGGAAACAACCCAAATGCCTGAGGACAGATGAGTGGATAAAGAAACTATGGTACATCTACACAATGGACTACTATGCAGCTGTTAGGAAAATGAAGTCATGAAATTAACTTCTACATTGATGGACCCGGAGAGTATCATGCTGAGTGAAATGAGTCAGAGGGAGAGGGACAAACATAAAATAATTGCATTGTGCAATTTACAGTTGTAAAATCCAGCTATGCATTCTGTTCCTACTACAGTCTTATTTGCTGTTTATTAAATGAAGCAAGCACTCTACTACTGAGGCACATTCTTAGCCCTAAATATAATTTTGGGGGGGGTCACACCCAGTGATGCTCAGGGGTTACTCCTGGCTCTGTACTCAGGAATTTCTCCTGGAGGTGCTCAGGGGACCATATGGGGTGTGGGGGAACAAACCAAGTGTAAGACAAATACTCTGCCAACTGTAGTATCTCTCTGGCCCCATAAAGATAAGTTTTATAAGATGAATGTGGATAGAAAAAAAGTTGTGAGTCACATGCTTTTTTTCTATCCACATTCATCTGAATAATTTCTTTCATCTTAGGAACCTTGGTTTGTATCTATGTAGTAGATTAGGACCAAGTATTTTTTCCTCATGCATAGGTGTGACGATGATATAGATAATATGCAATTATGTTGTTCAGGGCCATAAAGAATTTTGGGCAAGAAGTCAAACGTTCCCAGAGTGGGATTTTTAAAAATGTCAGCCCCCACCCCCCTCACAACGCAGATATATGGACACACATCTGCATCTCTGTGACCTCTCAGAACCCTCAGGGAGAGGATGTGAGCAGAGAATCTGTCTTTCTAGCCTCTGTAAGTAATTACTCTAGTACAATTCTAAAATAATTCAATCCATACATAACATTAGGAAGGTCGTTTCCCATTTTCTGATTTTGAGTGGCGGCAAAGGGGAAACATTTTTGAAGAGTCATCTAGAAGATTCTGCTCTTGATGTTGGACATTTCTTCTTTCTTTTTATAGCATTCATATTGGGGTCGTAGTTGTCAAGACAATTGTGTGTTAAGTGGAGCCGGTATCTAGCCAACTACTGTTTAGTCCTTCCGGGATGTTGGTTTCTAAAAACAGATTCAGAAAAGATAAAATACAAAGGATGAGAACAGTCTTCTAGAGATGAGACAAGTCACCTGGAGGCCTGAGAAAACTGTGGTCCCCCCAGTCTTGGTGGGTAATGGCACAATTCCCTGTTCACCAATAGGGTGACAAGGAGGAAGTGAAAATCACACACACCAAATCAAATTTCTTGAACATACCTATATCTGGACTAGAGAAATTGAAGTGTGATCAGATCAGAATAGTTGATCAGCAACCTTTTCCCCCTATGATTCTTTTATGCCATACCTTTAATGGTAAGATGTTGATGCTGTGTAAACCATTTTGCAATTCCTCTAAGACTGAAGACAAAGATGAACAAATGGTGTGGGCAATGGAGGTAATAAAGCTCTATTGACTACTAGCATCTCTTGTGTGTGTGGGGTATATTTGTTAGTCGTGGGTTTGGGGCTACTCCCAGCAGTAATTAGGGATCATTTCTTGTGGTGCTGGAGATCCATCCAACCTGGGTCTTCTGCCTGCAAGTGCCTTAACCCCTGTCCTGTCTCTCTGACTTTGCATCTGGGTCTTGAAAACATTGTATGAGAGATAAGTGTTCAAGTTGTTGCCATACCTGATACTGTCTAACATAATTGAAGACTATTCTATAGCATCATTGCTGAATGCAGTCATTCTTTCTGTTATATCAGCCTGTGGTGGTTCAAGCACTGTGGACATATCATACAAATAAATAGCTAAAATAATTGGGCAATGGATTGTGAGAGCTTTAACAAGATACAGTGCAGGGAAGTGACAGATAAATTTCTACTTGCTAGGCTTGGTAAGCTTGCTTTGATCCAAGTTTTGAAGGAATATTTCCTTCAAACAGTTTCACTTCTTTTGACAGAAGAGGAGAAAGGGAATTCCATTCAGCGTCAGTGGCTGGGAAGTAAAGACTGAGAGGTATGAAATAAATTGGTCTGTAGAGCAAATGGCTACAAAATGGGTATAGCCATGGAAAAAGGTAGGAGCTACTTGATAAGTGTGTTAAAAACTTAATGGGATATGTTCAGGGGGATGGTCTTGGTCACATTAAATAGGGGGATAAGGGGTTAAGGATATAACAAAGAGGAAGGGAGTGTTTGGGGCTAGGGCTGGAGTTGTTCTATACCCAGTGGTACTCAGTACTTACTCCTAGCTCAGGGATCCCTTCCTGGAGGGGCTCAAGGGACCCTGTATGGAACTGGTGATCCAATCTGGTTTGGCAGCGTGCAAGCAAGTATCTTATCCACTGTTCTATCTCTCCAGTTCTCAGTGGAAGAGTTTATGATTCTCATGTATGGGGCTGCAGGTTTAATCCCTGACACTCCTAAATATAGGAATACTGCCCTCCCCCAGGCTGTGATATTAAGAAAAGTGCAGTTTTCAGGCCAACGGGGCAAACATTCTCAGGAGAAAGGAATGCCCATGGAGAGTCTAGGTCCTGAATTAGGGCCGTTGCCAGGAAAGAAAAAGGCAGGTTCGAGAATGGTTTGGCAGCTAGAATTAGGAAGGCTTGCTGACAGATTGTGTTTGGGGGTGAGCGAGGGAGGAACTAGTATAGCTCCCAAATTACTGGCTTCGGAACATAGGGATCTTTTATTATATCTTTCTCAAACCCATTATACATTATTCATTGTGAGATTAAAGATGTGTCTGCCTTGTGAAACATCAGGCGCTTCCGACCGAGGGAATCCCTAGATTAGAAATCAAGCCCCACCCACCGCTACATTCCCTTCAGGTTTAGCGCTTTCCTCAGGAGGCCGAGAGATCTGACGTTAGGCATCGTCTGTGCGTCTGATTATAGACATAAAGCAGGCTACTGTCCTGGAGAAAGAAATACGGAAGAGCAGATACGAATACGAATACGAGAGACATCTGCCATGCTTTATCTGAGGTGTTCCATGGCTTCATCCGACTCTCTCTGGACTGTGTGTGACACGTCACATGCTTGTTCTCATTAAGTAAAGAAATTGGCTTTCGGTAGCAAAACCCGCAAAACTTCCCTAGTGACAGGGAATCCAACACCTTGTGATTGAAATATTAGGGGCCAGAAGGATAGTCCAACCTGCTAGTACCTGCCTGGGTTGGGTCCCCCTACTGCGCGGAATAAACCCCCAACCCTTGACCCCCACTGGTGTAGCCCTAAGCAAGTCAACAAACAAAAAACAAGCTACACTAAAGCAAACACATTATTCTGAATAGATGCTGCATTCCCCTGCCAAGTGTGTTTGAGACCTAAAAAGTTGACATGAATTGTTCCTTTAATTTTGCTCAGCTTTGCATATGGCTTTTATTTTTTGTCTCTTTGTGCCGGGGCCCTGGGAACCCTGGCCTAGAGATCAGCATAGGTGCTAAGCTCTGCAGTTAGGCTGTGTGGGTTCAGTGACTGTCATTTACTTTTGATGGCATGCCATCAATTGCCTGCTACCTTGTCTTGGACACACACATGAAACTAGTGCCTGTGACCTTTGAATAGCGCCCAAGACAGACACAGAAATGCTAGATGGCACTTGATTAAAAATGAAACAATCTAATTTTGTGGTTTTCCAGTTTTATAGAACACTTGAATCACCTGGAGGGCTTATCCAAGCACAAATTGCTGGGCCTGCCCTCTGCCCCCAGAATTTCTAATTTAGCAGATGTGGGATATGTGCACCAAGAATTTGCATTTCTAACAAATTCCAGGTGATGGTCTGGAATCCATATTTTGAGGAATACTAATCTAACTGGAAAATGAAAGAGTTTAGAAAGAGACACTGTGAGTACTTGAAAAACACATATACAAAGTATGTGATGATTTTATTTAGGGACTAAATTGTATACACTGGGAAGATCATTGTCTGATTTGTCATTTTAAATGAAATTAGAGCCACTAATTTTGTTCTTTCACTACCTTGCATTTGCAGCATTCTAGGAAATACTGCCGTGTTAAGAGTATCTATCTAAGGTCTTCATCAGAGAAACCACTTTTGCCCATATATCAAAGTTGGTGTTTATTTGTACGTGTGTGTGTGTGTGTGTGTGTGTGTGTGTGAGTGTGTGTGTACATTGGTCAGTACTCAGAAGCTATTCCCAACTTGGTGCTTAGGAATCAGTCCTGGCGGTGCTAGGGGGAGCATATGTGAAGACAGGGTTCAAACTGGGTTTGCCTATGTACATCACAAGCGCCTTAGCCTCTCCATGTCTTGGACATTCAGGGTTTTATGTTTAACCAATCCAAACCATTTAACTGGGATAGACCAGGTTAGTCTGTTGAGCTCTGAATCTAGGTCAAATCTCAAATATACTTTCCTGGACATATAAGGACATATAAGATTTTTTCCCCCTATTCATTTTTTAAAAACAAACTAGCTCACATTAGAAATAAACCTTTAGGACGTGAGTGATATCACAGTGGGTAGGGCATTTGCCTTGCATGCTGCTGACCAGGGTTCCATCCACAGTACCCACATATGGTCCCCCAAGCACCTCCTGAAAAGATCCCTGAGCACAGAGCCAGGAGTAAGCCCTGATCACAGTCAGGTGTGCACCCTCCCTGCCCCTGCCAAAAAGGAAAATAAAAGGAATAAGTCGTTGGCTTTTCAAAACAATTGAAAACTGAGATTATTTCTCATCACACTTTCATTAAAAACAAGACGAAACTGTTTGAGATACCCTTAAGTAACAAAGAGGTGACTGCAAGGTTAACGTAGCAAACCCCTGTAGGTCCTATCAAGAAAGAGCATTTCAGGCCATAGTGCCCCAAAGTAGAGAGAGAGTATGGGGAAAACTGTCTGCCATGGAGGCAGGGGGTGTGCTGGGGTGGGGGAGGGGATACTGGGGACACTGGTGGTGGAAAATGTTCACTGTATGACTGAAACTCATCATGAAAGCTTTGTAATTGTATCTCGCGTTAATTTAATTAATTTTTTTTTTTTAAAAAGAACATTTGGTGAACTAGGTTCAACTCAAGACAGGTCCATAAATAGAATGCTTGCAGAGGTGTTGGAGAGCATTGAGGGCATACAAGATGGTTGAGGTGCCCGGACAACAGTAACTGCAAACGTTCATTACCACTAAGAGCCTGCAGAGTCTATAAAACCAACTTTACTTGGTTAGGGCCTGGTCTGGAGATCTCCACGTAAGAACAATCCTTACCTTCCCACCTCCCCCTGCCCATTCCTTCAAAGTGCACACATACATTAAGCACAAATTAGAATACAGTTACTACATTAAGTAGTGGTGAAACAATGCTTTTCTCTGTCCTACCCTCTGATATTTCATTATCTGAACCCCAAGGAGTTGGGCAAATGCTGGAGGGCAAATGAAAACAGGACATACTGCTCCTTTTACCAGATGAATGAGGTGTCATATAAAGCATGAGTCATAGAGTTCGTATATGTTACTTAGAAAAGTCCCTTCCGGGGGAGGGGGGGTGTTGGAAAGATAACACAGGGGCTAAGGTATTTGCCTTGCTTGCAGCTGACCCCAACTCAATCCCCAGAGAGAACCTTGTGGTTCCATGAGTACTCTTCTTTGCCACAAACAATAAAATAAAATAATTATCTCTTTTTAAAAAAGAAAGTAAAAATTTATGACACCTAGGAAGCACCATCAAGTAAGAATTAGCTGTTGTTATTGCTATAAGCAGAGTCCAGTTTTTTTTTTTAATTTTTAAATTTTTTATTAGTGAATCACCGTGAGGTACAGTTACAGACTTACAACTTTTCATGCTTGTGTTTCAGTCATACAATGCTCGAGTACCCATTTCTCTACCAGTGCCCATTCTCCACCACCGATGATCCCAGTATCCCTTCCACCCCCCCCCTAAGCCCCCCATCCTCCGTGGGCTGGGCATTCCCTTTTTTCTCTTTCTTCTTTTGGGTGTTGTGGTTTGCAATAGTGCTATTGAGTGGCCATCATGTTCGGTCTATAGTCTACTTTCAGCACACATCTCCCATCCCCAAGATGAGTCCAGTTTTAAGAAATTTCTTGTTGGTTCACAATAAGAAAGTCAACACTGACATTCAAATTTTCAGATTCCAAGTTTGTCCAAATACTACTATGATAGTTGACTATAGTTTGTGAACAAATGTAATGAGTTGCTTGCATAATGAGTAGTTTAATTTAATTATAGAAAAAAGGCATTTTTATTCCCTTGACCTTGTGAAAGAAATCTGTGACCAACTCAATACCTTATGGATACACAAAAAGACAAACAAAAGGTCAGGAGCAATGATACAGCAGATAGTGTGCTTGCCTTGCATAAGGCTGACCTGGGTTCGATTCCTGGTACCGTAGGTAGTTCCCTGAGCCCCACCAGGAGCACCGCCGAGCATAGAGCCAGAAGTAAACCTTGAGCAAAACTCAGTGTAGTTCACAAAACCAAAAATAAAAATAAACTTATATATTGATTTTATTTTGGGGGGGAGGGACAACACCTGATGATGCTCAGGACTTATTCATGGATCTGTGCTTAGGAACTAACCTGGTAGCCTTGGAGACTGAACTGGAGTGCAAGCCAAGCACCTTGCCTTTTGTAGTGTGGGCTCCGATAAACTTTTGTTTGGGGGGAGACTCACACCCAGCGGTACTCAGGGCTTACTTTTGGGTCTGTGCTTAGATATGAGCACACCTCAGGGGTGATTACTCCTGAAGGGCTCAGTGGACCGTAGAGAATGTCAGGGTTCGAACCCCAGTGAGCCATGAGTATGGCTTATGCCCTACCTGCTGTACTGGTTTCCTAAAGACAATTATGCATTTTCTGTAATAATAGTGATGGTAGTAGCAGCAATAATAGCTGAAAACTTAACACTATATACTTAGTACTGATTGATTTTTCTAGTATTATGTTAATAAACCACTAATCCATGTCACCCATTTTTAAATTTCCTGTTCATTATTTTAGTTTTGTTTTTCACCATGGAAATAATCTGCTAGGAAGATTTTGTAACTGGTGAGTTAAATTAATTTTAACCTGAGTCTTCTGCCATTGTCTGACCATTTAAGGTTTTATAAACTCATTTAAAATATGATATACATATTATTTTCTTAAAATACTCCAAGATAACAATATTTTCCCCTGCATCTGTTAGAGAACTTTTTCACCCTATTAAACTATCATGCTAAAAAAATTAGCTCTGAGGCCAGAGTTAGGATTGGCCATGCATTCAAAATTTGATTACATTAAATAGGACATCTTGAAAGTAAACATAGTTAGCTTCTTATCTGTGGCAGGTTGACATTTTTGGCACCAGATTTTAAGCAATGAGATAGCCATTTACCCTTGGGTCTTGGCATTTGGGGTCTTTAGAGTTTCTGTTCAAAGAAGGGGTAATCAGAAAGCTGAACTTCATATGTACATTCGCAGTCAGCTAAAGAAGCAAACAAGAAATGTTTTTCCTCTGGGGCTGATTTCCACCCTGTCACAGTATCTGTCAACTCATCTCTGATGATGGGAGCAATGATCAGACAAGGGCATTCTAACTAATAGTTCATCATGAAATTTAGGATCTCCTTGGCAGTCGAGTTTCAGAGTTGTCATGAAAAACGTCTGTGGAGCAGCTTAAAAAAACAACCACATGAAAGGCAAAAATATAACATACACATCCTTTGCTTTGCTTTTCACTTTTTCATCTATTTTTAGTGTAGACTGGCCCCTAAGAAATAACCTAATATTAATAGAGGCTAAACTATATGATGGCTAGGAGTTGGCCAATACTGATGGTTAAAAGACAGTTTTATTTTAGTTTGGGGACCACACCTGATGATGCTCAGAGGCTATTCCCCGCTCTTTGGGAATCACGCCCATTGGTGCCTGGGACCATGCAGGCCCAGGGATCCAACTTAGATCTCCCATAGGCAAGTCTTGAGCTTAGTCCATTGATCCATCTCTCTCTGACCCCATGCTCCAGTTTTCACTGGACAGCACTTTCATACTGTTAATCCTAGTGAACTTGATGTTGACTAAAAGAGTCTACAGGCTGAGAGTGCTTTATAGACTCTCAAACCCACACCAATGTTTTTAAAGTGTTTTTGTATATTCTCTGAATGAAGTTTACCTCTATTTCCCCCCTTTCTGTTGAGGATGTCAAGTAAATACAAATATATCAGAAATTTGTAAAATTTATATTTTCAGGTATAAAGAATTTATATGTACAAAATGCCTAACCAAATTTCTGACACATTATAATTGCTCAGAATAGTTGAGTGAGTAGTTTTCACAACAAAAGTCACCAGTGTGAGTATACTTGATAATTATATAGCACATTGTAAGAAAAAAAAAGCATATATTATATTATATACTTTATTGGTTAAACATGTTATACATATTATTCCACTTAGTTTTATTAAGTTGTAGATTTTTTTTAATTTTTGGGCCACATACGATGATGCACAGGGTTTACTCCTGGCTTATGCACTCAGGTTTTACTCCTGGTGGTGCTCAGGGGACCATATGGGATGCTGGGAATTGAACTCGGGTCGGCTCTGTGCAAGGCAAATGCCCTACCTGTTGTGCTATCGCTCTAAGCCTAAGTTGAAGATTTTTTTTAAAATATTTTATTTTTTAAATAAAGTTGTTTAAGATGATTTGTTACATTCGATATTCCAACACCAGTCCCACCACCATTGTACCTTCCCACCACCATTATTTCAAACTTTCCCAACCACTGCTGAGTTGAAGATTTTTACCTAAAATTCTATTCCTATGCTTGTTTTTCATATGGCTGACCCTGTTTCGGTCTCTGATATTGTATATGATCACCCTGAGCACTGCAGAGTGTAACCCAACTCTCCCCACCTCAAATTCACCTTAAATAAAACTTCCTTTCCTAACAGATTCAACTGACACACCCAGACATATTGCAAGTACAGTTATCCTTGAACTGCACAAGATTTGAACTGCACAGGGCTACTGAAACATGGGAACGTAATTTTTTCTGCCTGCAGGTTCTGCTTGTTCCTCAGAAATGGGTTGGTTGAACACGCAGATGCAGAAAGTGTGTAGGGAGAGATGGCTGACTGTAAGTCATTCATAAATTCATTACTGCACAGGGCTCATATTCCCAGACACACATTATTCAAGGGTCAACTGTGTTTAATTTGTTGCTGGAGGTGGGTAGTTGGGGATTTGGGGCACAGTTGGCTTGCTCAGGGCTTACTCCTAGCTCTGTACTTAGGGATCATTCCTGGTGGTGCTTAGGGAACCATATGCAGTGCTGGCACTAGGCTAGGCTATGAGCAAGGCAAGGATCTCACCACCCATACTATCATACTCGCTGTAGGTCAACTGTATTTAAAAGGTGGCATAGGCATTTTTTTTCTGAGTTCACATTAAATCACTTCATTTTTTTCTTTGAAAGGGGTTGAGCCAAGAATAAAAGCCAGGGTCTCACATGTACAAGGCAAGTTTTCTACTACTGAGACACATCACAGTCTAATTTCTGTGGATTTTGTTTTCATTAATCACAGGAACTCAGAAAGGACTTTTATTTTTACAAACAAATGACAAAAAAAATAGTTTTAGTATTTTTTTGGCAGCAACTGTTCTATAAGCAGCACAAATCCTGAGCAGTGAGTGTGGACCTGCTAAGCTTCTCTGCCGAGAACTGCACTCAGCATCTCATCAACAAGTGCAAGGTGACAAACAAAGATAACAATTAAGGGGTTTGGATATGCCGTGACCAAAAGCTGACAGATGAAAGGCAGAGACAATTGTAGAATTGTAAGAGGAAAGGATTTCCTATAAATGTTCTAAAAGTGAAAACATTTAGGAACTTAACATAAAGCCCTAGTATGAGATTCTCAAGATGTTTGGTAGTGCTGTAGAGTGTAGAAAAATATGACTTCAATTTGATTGGTGTTGCCCAGGATCAAACCCAGAGCCTCACACAGGCCAGGCAAGGACTCCCCATTAGGGCACATCATTGGCAAGACTCTGAAGGCATGGATGGGCACATACACATAGGACAGTTGTACAAGATGTTTGGAGTTACTACAAAGGTTTATGTGATAGAAAAACACGAGAGATTAGACAATTGAGCATGTTGTCATACATCAACCACAGCAGATGTACCTAGATCTTAGACTTGGAGGCAGGAAGACATACCGAGGAGAAAGTTCTCCTATGTCCTTTGTAGGCCAGTATTTGAAAACAACACAAGTGCCCAAGAACAGGTAAGTTGGTGTTAGAGAAATAGAACAGTGAGGAAGGTGCTTGCACTATAAGTGGCTGACCTGGATTCAATCCCTTGGCACCACATATGGTCCCCAGAGCACCTGCAGGAGTAATACCTGAGCACAGAACAAGAGTAAGTCTTGAGAACTGTCAGATGAGTCTCCAAAACCAATCCTTCTCCCACAAAAAAATCCAAAAAAAGAAAAAACCCAAGCAGAGATGAGTGGATAAGGAATATATATACACACACACACACACACACACACACACACACATATATATACATATATGTGTGCGTGTGTGTACTACTTAAGAAGTGTGTACTACTTCTTAACTCTATGCAAAGATGAGATCATGCAAATTTCTACAATGTGGATCGAACTGGAGGGCAGCATAATGAGTTAAGTCAGTCAGAGGAAGAGACAAATACAGAATGATCTCTTCATTTGTAGGTATAAAAAGCACAGGAAGGGAAGAGCAAATTGCCAATGAGAACAGATCCTGTGAGTTGGCCCACAAAACTGAGTTTGTCCAGAAGGTGTGTTGGGAAGGGGTGGAGGCTGCTGAGACTTTGGTGGTGGATGTGTGAAGTTCCAGTGTATGTCAAAAATTCTATTTGTAATAAAAAACTTATTATAGTCATGATGATAATAAAAACTACTCATTCCATGACAAGTTACTAAATGAAAATTGGAGGGAAAAGAAGATAAAGTTGGGCTGGAGCTATAGCACAGCGGCTAGGGCATCTGACTTGCACACCGCCAACCCGGGTTCAATTCCCAGCATCCCATATGGTCACCTGAGCACCACCAGGAGTAATTTCCGAGTGCAGAGGCAGGAGTAACCCTAGTGCAATGCCATGTGTGACCCAAAAAGAAAAAAAAAAGGTGAAGTTAGTTTGCCTTCTCTGATGGATTCAGAGGATAGAGAGATGTTAATGGGGAACTTCCTCTCTTCAAACTCCAGAATTTGGTACTGCCCTCCTCCCCACCCCTGGCAACTCAGCCTAGGACCTCTCCTCTCAGCCCCACTGCGTGCTCCCAATCTTCCCATTCTAGTAAGTGAAACTACAGTAGACAGACGTTATTTCTAGGGTACACAGGCTGTGAAGTTATATCATCTCTGCTTCACTATATGTCAAGTGTTATTTTGGGTTTTGTGTTACTTGGCAAGATTTGTCAGATTACTTTTTGAGTCTGAGAACACTGAAAAAAAAAATCTCACATATAAATTGAGTTAGGGAAATGTCTCAAAGGGCTGGAGTGCATCTCGGCATGTGGGAGCCCTAGGTTCGATCCCGGCACTCTCTGTTCCTCTGATCAACCCCTCAGCACTACATGGTTTCTGTGGCAGGAGCACCCCACTGGGATCAGTCCCCAAGCACTGCTGGGTCTGCCCCCCAGACACACACACACACACACACACAAACACACACACACAAACACACACACTTGCCATATAAATGATAGACTTCTTCCCACTCCAGTATTTCAATGTCGGAGAGATCTCATAGAAAATCTCTTCCTTCAAATAGTGGGGGAAGCCTGTCTCCCAGATTGTCTTCTGACAGTCAACCAAGAAGCTGAAGAACTAAGAAAAGGGTTCTCTGTGAGATTTGTGTAAACCGTACATGAAAAACAGTCTCAGTTATTTTTTTCCTAGTGAGCCCGGGAGATGTCTTATACACAGATGTCTGTTGTATGAACTTGAGAAACTGGCTTATGTGATTAACCAGGAAGCACGGATATTTATAAACATGAGAAGTTTTGAAGAATGAGATACTGATTTTATAATTATGCTGCCGGGTCCAAATTCTCACTTATTGTCTGGAGCCATATTCTTATGGTTTGACAAGTGTATTCAAACTCCTCTAAGTTATTTTCTCTCTGATGTTGTTACTGCTGCTCTTACTTGGAGGAGAAAATGTGCACTGTAGTGTGGGCTGGGCAGATGAGTCAGCTGGCCCTGACAGCTGCACACATGGTCCGCAGGTGACCGCTGCCATACTTCAGAGGCAGAAGTTCTTAGAGTCCCGAATAATTTTACAAATATGTTTGTCCTTGCAGCTCGTTCGCACCCACACGTCTACAGAACAGGTTGTAAGCTCAGAAGTCTGAATGTCCAGAGCAGAGGAAAGCTCGTTTCCTCAGCTGGTTGGAGCTAAGTCAGAAGACAGGGTCTGAACAGAGCGAGGAACACAACACATGGGATCAACGTCCAGTACGCGACCTTCAGCACTGCCTTTTAGGAGAGGTTGGTGATAGTCAGGGACCACTCGTGACTCTGCACAAAGGTCCCTCTGGGGTGGTGTTCAGGGGACACCCGTGATGCTGGGAATGGAACCCGAGCCTCCTTCAGGCAAAACATGCACTTGGCCTTTTGAACCATCTCTTAGGCACAAGGGTTTTATTTAGTTTTCGTTTGTTTGTTTGTTTGTTTGTTTGTTTTTAGGTTTGGGGGCCACACCCAGGGATGCTCAGGGATTGCTCCTGCCTCTGCAGTCAGGAATCACTCTTGGCTGTGGTCCAGGGACCATACGGGATGACGGGGCTCGAACACAGATTGGCCATGTGCATGGTAGGGTTATTCGCTCTACTATTGCTCTGGTCCTAGATTGTTTTTTAGTTTTAGTTTTGGGGGCCATATGATGGTGCTCACGGGTACACCAGGCTTGTTGATTGGTTGTCACTTCTGGCTGTGTGGTGCTGTGTGGTCAACACGTGGTGCAGAGAGTGGAACCTGGGATCTCCATGCACTGCATGCATGCTGGCCCTTTGTACCATCTCTCTAGAGCCTAGCATTGGACTTTATTGTTGGGGGCCACGCCTGACCTATCCTCCCTGCTTGGGAGCTATCCTAGCTCTGTACTCAGGAGTAATTTCTGGAAGTGCTGGGGGACATTATGTGGTGCCAGGGATTCAAACCACAGTTGGTCATATGCAAGGTAAGAGCCTCAATCCCTTGTACTGTCTCTCTGGCCCCTAATCTGCCAGTTCTAACAATATTCCAAAGTGATTTGAAGCTGCTGCTCTGGTGGGACATTACTTTATTATTATTCTTTTTTATTATTACTGTAGCACTGTAGCACTGTCAGCCCATTGTTCATCTTTGCTTGAGGGGGCACCAGTAATGTCTACATTGTGAGACTTGTTGTTACTGTTTTTGGCATACCGAATACACCACGGGAAGTTTGCCAGGCTCTGCCGTGCGGGCGGGTTACTCTTGATAGATTGCCAGGCTCTCTGAGAGGGATGGAGGAATCGAACCTGGGTTGGCCACGTGCAAGGCAAACGCCCTACCCACTGTGCTATTGCTCCAACCCTCTATTATTACACTACTACTATTTTAATTTGATTTTATTTTATAAGATTGTTCACAATAATGTATTACATTCAATATTACAGCACCAATCCCACCATCATTACACCTTACCCACCACCATTATTTCTAATTACTTTAAAATAGCAAAATATATGTAGGCATTTCTGCTTTCTCATCCACTAGTTCTCAGGGACAATCAAAACAAATTCAAGCTTTGTTGTTCTTGGTTTTTTTTTTTTTTCTTTTTGGGTCACACCCAGTGATGCTCAGGGGTTACTCCTGGCTCTGCACTCAGGAATTACTCCTGGCGGTGCTCGGGGGACCATATGGGATGCTGGGAATTGAACCCGGGTTGGCCGCATGCAAGGCAAACGCCCTACCCGCTGTGCTATCACTCCAGCCTCTCAAGATTTGTTTTAAGCTTGGCAGACTTTTTATTTGTTTATTTTTTGGTAACAGCAGTGCTCAGGGCTTACACCTGGCTCTGTGCTCAGGGATCATTCCTGGTGGGTATCACGGGGACCACATGGGGTGCTGGGGATTGAACCTGGTTTGGCTGCATGCAAGGCAAGCGCTTTACCCAGTAGCTATCTCTTGGGCTCTAAACCAGGTAGTCTTTTCCTGGGTGCTCATTAAATTTATTTGTGGGGAAGATTTGGATCACACCAGGAGGTGCTCAGGGGTACGCCCAGCTCAGTGCTCAGAGACCATTTCCAGCGTTACATGGGGGACCATGCAGTGCCAGGAATCTAACTTAGGGATTGTGCAGGCAAAACATGCACTCCTGCTTTTGAGCTCCACCCACGTCTCAGTCTCATTCATTTTTACTATTTTTGTTTGCTTGTATATATATATATATATATATACATATTGGGGTGGAGGTTCTCAGGGCCTACTCCTTGGCTCTGCACTGAGGAATCACCCTTGGTGGGCTTGGCGGATTATAAGGGGGGCCATAGACGGAACCTGGGTCAGTCGTGTGCAAAGCAAGCACATTACCCACTGTTCTCTCTCTCCAGCCCCAATTTTTACCAGGATTGACTCTCCACCCAGCTGCAGAGTCGTGTGAGGCTCTTACTCACCCTGCGGTCACATCCAAATCACCTTCGTTCCCTCTGTCTTTCCGGCCCATGCCTTGCTTTGCTTTCTATTGCTCCTACCTGGACCAGGCCTCTAGGACTTCTCATTTCTAGCTGTTTCCCTCTTCAGCAACTCCAACTCCACGCACAGCTGCTGTTCTAAAGCAGCGCTTATTTATATTCCTACAAAAGCATGTGGGATGCCATCTATAATTCTGCCCCGAAACTCCTAGCTTCATGCCCCTGTTCCTACTTTTCCACTCTACTCTCCAACTGTTTTCAGATGTGATTCTTATAAACTAATTGCCGTGATCCTTTGACTCATCCAGCTCTCACTGCTCCCTCTAAAGTGTCTAGAAAAGCTGCATGCGGGTGGCTTCCCTGCCCATCTGGGTGCCCTCTGGACACTGCACAGGCTCCTTGGCTGAGCTCTCCATGCATAAATGCACACACAATTATGAATGCGTGACAACAGAAAATGGTATTGCAATTATGAGAATCAGCAACTTTTGCACAGGAACCCTTGGGATTCTTTTCTTTTTTTTTTTTTTTTTAATTAACTGTAGTCTGCCCTGCCTGAGGTTGGGACAACGTTGAACAAACAAGGTAAATTTGGTGCTTTGGAAAGTGCCAAGCTGTTAGTGAACAATTCTATTCTTCTCTATCCATCGGAATTACTAAAATCAGGCTGGGGGCAATTTTGCTTGGCGGGAGCGTATGACTAGAGCTGAGTGTGGCCAATCTTGGTACAGTCCCTGCAATTTTATATGGTTCTCTGAACACTACAAGGAGCAATTCCCGAGTACAGAGCCAGAAGTAAACCATGAGCACAGCCAAATGTGGCCCCAAAAACAGACCAGGGGGGCGGGGGGAGGGAAGGTGTTAAGGAGAAATTGAGAAAGATCAGAGGCCCCCTAAATTCCATATTTTGCCCATTGTACCATAGTGCAGAAGATGCTTAGTTTGCTTGTACATTCTCTTTTGTGTTGTGCTTCTTGTACTTAATATTTAAACAACTTAGCTAGTAAGTTTCACTTACTAGAACAGGAAGACTGGGAGCACCCAGTGGGGATGAGAGGAGAGGTCCTAGGCTGAGTTGCCAGAGGTGGGGAGGAGGGAGGTACCGAATTCTGGTAACTAGCATCGGCCAGGTTCTAAAACAAGGTGCTTTAGATAAGCTAATGTTTTAACAATTGAATGCACTTAGTATTGTTCCCATATTATCAGTGTCAAAAATGAATCTTAGAACGATTTAGAACTATGGTTCTAGTTAAAACTTAGAACTATGGCTCATGAGCCCCAGAACTGAAATCCAAATCTCATCTAGTTTGTATGACTCTAAAACTTTCCATTGTTCCATGATGAGCAAATTATTTTGCTGAACTTCAGATTATCTACTCAGAATCTCTCTGAATGCTTTTGCTGTCTTGGAAAGAATGAAGGGTAATTTCAGGATTACTGAAATTTATGTAGCTCTTGCAAAAAATCTGTGCCTTGGGGTTGAGAGATAGTAAGGAGGGTAAGGTGTTTGCCTTTCGTGCTGTTGTGTGGAATTTGATCCCCAGCGCTACATATGGTCCCCCAAGCCCTGCCAGGAGTAATCCATAAACTCAGAGCCTGGACGTTGCTGGGGATAAGAAGGAAGAAAGCATACAAAGATGGTTGACTACTGAAGATGGTAGTGCAACCTTTCAGAATTAGAAGAACTCCAAGATTCGTAAAAAAGAATTTTTAAAAATGGTTTTAGAGTGAAAATGTTCCAATCAACCCTAAATAAAGTTAGATGAAATGACTGTTTTTAAAAAGGTGTCACATGAGTGATATGAAGTTAATTTCTTCATTAAAAAGTTAAAACGTAAGTAAATCACATTGAGAAATGTGTTAAAAAGACAGGGCCAGAGAGCTAGTGCAGTTAGTTGGTAGGGTTTTGCCGTGTATGCTGATCCTGGTTCACTCCTCAGCACTCCAGATGTCCCCTGAGCACCTTTAGAGGAAAGATCCTAGAGCACAAAGTCAGGAGTAAGCCCTGAGCACAGTTGGGGTGTGACCCCAAAACCAAACCACTCCCTTCACAAAAAACAAACACAAAAACTTCCTAAGATTTTCTAACCACATGCCCTTGAGGATGACCCCTGGGGTTCTTTGTAGGACTTAGGAAAGAACCATGCAGGGGGCTGGAGCGATAGCACAGCGAGTGGGTAGGGCGTTTACCTTGCACGTGTCCGACCTGCGTTTGATTCCCAGCATCCCATGTGGTCCGCTGAGCACTGCCAGGAGTAATTCCTGAATGCGTGAGCCAGGAGGAACCCCTGTGCATCGCTGAGTGTGACCCAAAAAGCAAAAAAAGAAAAAAAGAAAGGAACCATGCAAATGTGTGTGTGTGACGGGGGTGAGGGGTGGCTTAAGCCCTTTTAACCATAAGGCACAGGCACTTCTGTCTGTCTTCAGTGACTTCTGTCTGTCTGATGTTCCTCAAGCTGCTGTTCTGTTCCTGTGATGACTATTTTCACGAGACACTGATGAAATCAACAGGCTCCTGTTCTCTCACGGTTTTCTTTTCCCTTTACAGTTTTCTTCTTCCTTTCTTGTTGCTTCTGAGTCTTAGCCGGCAAAGCTGGCCTCTGGTAGGCTGCTTCTGGGTCATTCCGGCAGAGCTTGAGGAACTTCAGGTCTGGGCATTGAACCTAAATGTCTGCGTCCGTAAGAAGAGCCTGTCTCTTGAGTGGCTCCCAGTTACATTGAGCATAATTTTCTTTCCTCCCCCCCTTTTTTTTGCCTTTTTGGGCCACACCTGGCCACGTTCAGGGGTTACTCCTGGTTCTGGACTCAGGAATTAATCCTGGCGGTGCTCAGGGGACCATATAGGATGCCAGGTATCGAACCCTGGCTGGCCCCATGCAAGGCTAATGCCCTCCCCGCTGTGCTATCGTTCCAGTCCAGAACATAATTTCTCAACCCTGGGTGGCACTCATAATCATAAATAGTTTTCTTCAGTAAAAGCAATTGGGTTTCATGAAGTTTGGAGAAAGTTCCATTACCCCTAGAAAGTTTTGTTTTTTTTTTTTAACCACATCGTAGGGCTGTGCTAAGGGCTTACCCCTGACTTTGTGCTCAGGGTTATTCCTGGTGGGGTCTGGAGGGACCATGGGTGGTAGTGGGTACTGAGCATTGTAAGGCAAGAGCCCCTACCCGCTGTACTACCTCTTCATCCCTGCCATCGCTCTTTAACAAATACAACCCTCAGAGCCAGAGCCATAGCACAGAGGGTCAGGTAATTACCTCATGGGCAGCAGACCCAGTTCTATTCTTAGCATCCCATATGGTCCCCTGAGCACGGCCAGGAGTAATTCCTGAGTGCAGAGCCAGGAGGAACCCCTGGAGCACTGCTGGTTGTGGCCCCCAAACAAAATAAACAAAAAACTCAATAAAGCCCTCATTAACAAATATCCTAGCAAAGCCAGCAATTCCTAATTATTTATTTGTATTTTTAAGTAAAAACATTGCCCTATAACACCAGCATTCTGTTTTTTAACATGCATTCCAGAAATTTTCTTTTAATTGGAAAATTCTCTCTGAATTCTGCTTATATGTGTTTTTAATGGAAACCAATATGACCCTGAACATCAGTGAATCACACTATAAGAATAACAGATAACTGGCACTATCCGCATTAAGACCTCTAAGAGAAAATATCCAGCAAATCATTGGGGTACCACCTAGACCAAAAAACTCCCCAGGACGAGAGAAGGATCATTTCATCAACTTGGGTGAAATGGAATGAACGTGAAAGCTGCTCAGCAAAGATGAGGCCGGAATCCCCAGCTTCCACCACCAACAATGAATCCAGAAAGTTCGTTCGTAAACCTCGTAAAGAAACATCTGTGCTTTCTGGACCCGCTGGAAACAAAGTATCTGCCTGAGGAACCCGCAGCCTTGACGGGCCCTGCAGGAAACGAAGCTCCTTCCTGTGGGGCGTCCTGGCGATTTACTGGAAGATGGCTATTCCGGTGGGCTCAGAGGAAGAGGATTCCATTTTCCACCAGACCTTTAGATTCCAGTTGGGGGCGGGGGGCGGGGTGTCACCCAGAACTCTAGGAGAACTTCCCCCTGGATCCTGGCACGTCATTGCGTCATCTCCAGGGGTAAAGGCTCCGGGCTCCCTTCCCGGCTCTCGGCTGCCTCCTAGCCACGCCCTTGGTGGGTCTCCCACACTCCCCACCCTCCAGCTGTGTCAGAGGCGCCTCCTCTCCTTTTCTCTTCCTTTTCTCTGTATTTTTCTCTCAATCCTGGCCTAGCCCATTGGTCCTCCCTAGATTTTTTTTTTTTTTTAGCTTTTTGGGCCACACCCCGCGATGCTCAGGGCTTACTCCTGGCTCTGCACTCAGGAATCACTCCTGGCTTTGCCCGGCGGACCCTATGGGATGTTGGGCATCAAACCCAGGTCAGCCGGGTGCAAGGCAAATTTCCTACCCGCTATTCCTCTGGCTCCAAGTCCCCCCTAGGTCTTTACACACCACTTGTCACCCTAGACAATAGCTAGCGATGCTCAGAGGTTACTCCTGGCTCTGCGCTCAGGAATTACTCCGGGTGGTGCTTGGGGGACCATATGGGAGCTGGGGATCAAACCCAGCTTGGCCACGTGCAAGGCAAACACCCTACCCACTGTACTATCGCTCTGGCCTCCCTCCCTGTTGTTCTTAATAATACCTTGCAGGCCTCCGCTCCTTGGCCTAGCCTTAATAATGTGCTCTGTGCACCGCGAGTAATGGTTGTGAACAGCAGTTCATCTGTGCCATTTGAGGATGGCTTCAAATGTACTGAGAGGAAGTGAAAATGTTTCTTGTTTCTAGATATTCTGCCTTTGCTGCTTATATAATATCATTTAAGTGATTATTCTAGATTTGACACTTCCTGCAAGCTTTTCCGAGTCAAGGCAATAGGGAAAGACACCATTCTATAAATTTGCTTTGTGTCAGATTACCCTCCCTTCAGGTTAAAACCCCATCATCATTATTAGCTTCAAATTGTGCTTAAGTGCTTCAAAACAGGGACTGGAGCAATAGCACAACAAGTAGGGTGTTTGCTTTACACACGGCCGACCCGGGTTCGATTCCCAGCATCCCATATGGTCCCCTGAGCACCCCTGTGCATCTCCAGGCACTGGCCTTGAACATGACAAACCTGACCCTAGTTCCATCTCCCTAGAACCGCATGGTTTCCCAACCACTGGGAATGACACTCCCCCCCCCCCAACAAAACCCCACAAACCTGGGAGGGGTAACCCCCGAGCACTGCCAGGTGTGGCCTCAAATTTCTCTTCCCTCTGAAGTAGTTTCTAAGCAGGAACTCAGGAGATGGCGGGAGGCAAATGGAACGGTTCAGTCTCTGTGGCCTTAGGGTCCCCCGGCCCTCTAAGAGCTCATGAGTATTGAGTAGCCCCCAAACAACCCCCCAAAGTTTCAAAACAATACCATGTGGCTGCAGAGTAGACCAATGCCTGGAGCTACAGAGAGGGGACCCTGTGACTCCAAAAGCAAAATGACTTTCAGAGAACTAAACCCGGACCAGCCTAGGTGAGGGTGGGGGATGGACCCTAAAGTTGAGGAATGAGCATCAGATTTTCTCTAGGGACACACAAGGTGGAAAGGCTTGAGATCTGTTCCCTTAACAACATGCTACACCCTAACAAGAAAGAATATTTAATCAAGAATTGGGAGGAAGGGCGGGAAAGATGATGTAGTAGGTAGCATGCTCGCCATGCGTGCAGCGGACCCGGGTTCTATCCCGGACATCCAATCTGGTCCCCCAAGCCCCGCCAGGCATGATTTCTGAGCCAGGAGTAACTTCTGAGCTTCACCGGGTGTGGCCGTAAGCCAAAAAACAACAACGATAGCAACAACAACAACAACAACAAAAACTGGAAGAGGATGGTATCTTAAAGTTATCGAAGAAGGAATCATAAAGAAAAAAGTAAGATTTGGGGCAAATATAATCAAATACTCCCAATACTTCCTCAGACAAAGATAGTCAAAGCCCCTGAACTGGTGCCATAGACGACATAGGCATTAAAGAGACTATTCGGGTGAGGATAGCTTTGAACTTTGCATCACTTGCCTGGCATGGGAGGGTTGAGGAGAGCACCCCCAAGGACAGAGATGGTTGGACAATGTTTCTATAGACAGTGAGAAAATGTTAAGTGGGAAAATGCTAAGAAGCATGCTGTTGGACTAGGGTTGGAGCAGGAGCTAAGATCCCAATAATCTTTAAACGGGAGTAGAGATAGGTCTCCAATATTTCTACTTTCTCTCATCCCCTCGATTTCATCCACTGCATGTATTTCTAGTTTCATCCACTGGGAGGGTTTGGACGCAGTGAAATTCAATTGAGTTCAGTTAGTATCCAGCTCTTGGATCCTAAATACCATTTATCAGAGGTTAGGGAATTAGTTGATTTCAGTACTAGGAAAGGGGAAAATTAAAAAGCCCCAGAATCTCTTATGGAACTTGAAGGAAAGAAACTTCAAGTACTGATGTACTAATTAGTAGTAAGGCATTTGTCTCAGGAGTGGGAAGCTCTGGTTATGATTCTTGGTACTACATGGTTTTCCAAACATAGCCAGGATCGACACTTGAGCACCCAGCCTGAAGAAGCCCAAACACTGCTAGGTGTGACCCAAAAACCAAAGAGGGAGAAGGTGGGAAAGGAGGGGTATACTGGAGATATTGGTGGTGGGGAATGGGCACTGGTGAAGAGATGGGTATTTGATCATTGTGTGATTGTAACCCAAACATGAAAGCTTGTAACTATATCTCACAGGGATTCAATTTTTTTTTAAAAAAGGAGACATATAAAATGACTGCATTCATTTGTAGTATATAAATATATATATATGTATATATACAAATATATATGTAGTAGAAGACTAATATCTATGGCCAGGAAAAACAGGGCCTAGGAGGACTGGCCAATGGTTGGCATTAACCACAAATGTGTGTGGGGCTGAGGGCAGGTGAGATAGAGAAGAGACCAGTATGACAATAATAGCTGGGAATGATCACGCTGGACAAGATCTGAGTTAAAAGTAGGTAAAGATGGAGCTGGAGCGATAGCACAGCGGGTAGGGCGTTTTCCTTGCACGCGGCCAACCCGGGTTAGATTCCCAGCATCCCATATGAGCACCGCCAGGAGTAATTCCTGAGTGCAGAGCCAGGAGTAACCCCTGTGCATTGCCGGGTGTAACCCAAAAAGAAAACAAAAATAAAATAAATAAAAGTAGGTAAAGGGATATACATGATAACCTTTCAGTACCAATATTGCAAAATTGGATGCCCAAAGAGAGAGAGAGAGAGAGAGAGAGAGAGGAAAAATACCTGTCATAGAGGCAGGCAGGGGGATGGAGGGGGTGATGGGAGGGAACCTGGGGACACTGGAGCTGGGAAATGTACGCTGGTGGAGGGACAGGTATTGGAATACTGTATGACTGAAATCTAATCATGAACAGCTTTGTAATGGTTTACCTCATAGTGATTCAATTAAAAAAAGTAAAAAAATTAAAAAAAAATTTTTTTTAAAGGACCGGCTGAAGAGATAGTACAGCGTGTAAGACACTGGCTTGGGATGCAGCCAACCCGGATTCCATGCCTCACATCCTTATAGTCCCCTGGGCTTGCCAGGAATGATCCCTGGGTGTAGAGCCTGGAGTTAACCCAGACCTCCGCTGAGTGTGGTCTCAAAACAAATACAAAGTAAAACAACAGCAACAACAAAAACCCACCCAAAGCAAAAGGAGGGCCAGGGAGCTAGCCCAGCAGGCTAGCACGTGATCTGTGTGCCGGAGACCCAGGTTCTGTCACTAGCATTATAGGTTCCTCTACCCAATCTGAGAGCAATCTCCAAGCACAGAGCCTGGAGTAGCCCCTGGAGCATTGCTGGGTGTGGCCCCCAAAGAAAATAAACAAAAAATCTTAGCACCTGGAACCTAAAAAGCATCAAAATTAATGTCACCAGAAACAAATGCAAATCTTGTGTCACTTGAATAGGATAAAATGAGAAAACTTCTCATCATGCCTGTATTATTCACATTCAGATAGAAAATGTGCAATCACAAGCAAGTACCAAAGAAACCCAAATGAAGAACTTTCTACACAACAAATGCCCTAGAAATGCCAAAAGTGGGCCAGAGCAGTCATACAGCAGGCAGGGGGCTTGCCTTGCCTGGGGCTGGTTCAATCCCTGATCCCCACTTGGGTCCCTGAGCACTGCCAAGAGTGATCCCTGAGCACCGAGCCAATATGAAGCCTGGAACACAGCCAGGTGTGGCTCACAAACCAAAGCCAAACAAAAACATCTAAAGAATCCCAATTGTGCCTGTTAATAACTAAGTGTGGAAAGCATGTTACGAGATTTGCACTGGGTTTCTGTTTGTTTGGGACCACACCTGGGTGTGTCGGGGCTCCGCTCTCTCTGCTTAGGGATGATCCCCAGAGACGCCCGGGGAACTTTGGTCCCATTTGCCTGGGACCAAACTCAAGCCTGTGAAGCCTGCGTCCAGCCATTAAGCTATCTTTCTGGGTCACCTCCCGTGCATTTTTTCTTTTTTTATAAAGTACACAGCTGACTGTGGGGGAGATGGCTCAACTAGATGAAATGTATGTTTTGCAAACAAGAGATCCAGTTGGGTTCTGTCACAAACACTGCCAGGACTGACCCCCAAGAACAGAGCTCAACACTCATGGGTGGGTCCCAAATAAAACTAACAAAAAATGCATCCCACCTCCCTCAAAAAAAATTTTTTTTAGAAAATCCCAAACAAACTACACAACTGAGACAGATGGAGACACTTAATAAAGTTTGTGAGTTTTATTAGTTATCGACATTACTTTCCTGGTACCTGATGTTGATAGTTACAGTGTAGTTATATAAAGAATGTTTTCATGTGTAGGAAATACTAAAGTATTGAAGAGTAATGAGGTATAATGTTAGTGATTTATTCTAAATGGATCTGGAGAAAAAAGTTTCTTCTGTTGTTCGTGTAAATCTTCCCTAAAAGCACAATCCTCTTGAGATTGCTTATATGTGTATTTATTTTACACATTCATGGCTTTTGTAGGTTTTAGATTCGAATATCTAAGTCAAACCAAGGTTTCCCGAAGCAGATTTGAACGGGACTATCAGTTTTAAGCAGTCACTTGGCATCACTTTGTTTGCCTTCCTCTTCTCCACGGTAGTGTAGAGACTTCCAGAAGCTCCGTACAGTGGGTGGACCTTTAGCAGTTCTGACTGCCTCCTCCAATTACCCAGAAGCTCAGCCCTTCCACGTTAGCTATGGGGGTTGCTACAGAACTTTGATGACGAAGCAGGGATATGAATTATGGACTTTGGTTCTATTGGGGCTACACCCACTGTGCTCACTAGTCTCTTCCCTGTTGCCTGAGAACCAAAAGCCACAATGCATGTTACAAAGACATTTAATTTTTCCCTGAAAACTCAAGTCACAGGGGATAAATGACATACAAACCGTCACAATCCAAAATGTTTCTTTGTCGCACAGCTTTGCTTTGCTGTTGGTATCTTTACTATAATCGATGTAGGTAGGAGGTGATCTAGCTTCTTTAGGTCATTATCATCATCATGTGGGGTTTTGTTGCTGTTCTTGTTTACATTTGCTCTAGAGTTATACTTAAGACAAGTTTCTGCTTTTTATTTTGGGAGGGCTACATCCTGCAGTGCTCAGGGGCTAGGGTACTAGGGATTGAGCTTGGGCTACTTAACTGAGAACTCTCTTGACAGCCTCCTTTTTTTTTTTTTTTTTGGAGCTAGGACCTTGTTTCTTGGTTGATTTATTTCGTTTGTATATTTTCACAGGATGTATGTGAAACCACACCTAGTAGCGCTGGGATCCCTCCCGGCAGTGCTCAGGAACCATATGTGTTGCTGAGGATTGCTCGAACCAGGGTTAGTTTTATTTATGCAAGGCAAGCACTTACCCCTGGACTAGCTCTCTGACTCTGCTTGCTTTTTATTCATTTGAATTTTATTTTATTATTATTTTTTATATTTCTAATTTTTATTGTAGTTTATTGAACATGATTACAGTAATGTTGATTTTATGCTTTTGCTTATTTATTTATTTATTTGTTGCTTTTTGGGTCACACTGGCAATATTCGGGGGTTACTCCTGGCACTGTACACAGGAAGTACCCCTACAGGGGACCATACGGAATGCCAGAGATTGAATCTGGGTTGGGCACTTGTAAGATGGGAGCCCTACCCTCTGTACTATTCCTCCAGCCTAATGTTTTTTGTTTTGATGTACAGAGTTATGGCACCTTCATCACTCCCAAGTGCCCCACCCCCTACACCACTATCCTTAGGTCTCTTCTGATCCATAGAAGCTGGGACCTTGCTTCTATTATTATTGATCTGAAATCGTTATTCATGACTTTGAAGATCTTTAGGGGGGAAAGGTCATTTTATCTCACTAAAGATTAATGTTGCCCCATCTGCATCAAAACAATTGCCAAACTCTCCAAGTCTGTGGTATTCAGAAATTGAACGTTTTGTGGTTGTTTTTGGCCTCCCCAGCAGTGCTGGGGCAAGCAGGGCTCCACCCTGCAGTGCTTCAGAGGACCGTGGTAGAACCAGGGCGCTATGCTTGCTAGGCCGGGCCACGCCCTTCCAGCTATCTCCACAGCCCCAGAAACTGAAGGGTTTTGGTACAAGTGCCCCAGAGGTCTGTGTGAAAGTGCATAATTTGGGAGGTATGGGATTTAATCTTAGGCATGGGGTAAACGGAGACACGTGGAATGAGAAGAGGGTATGGTGTGCACGAGATTGCGCAACTCGGGGGTGCCTGGGGAAACGGGAAGCAGGCCCGGCCCTGCCATCTCCCTTATCTGCCTTCTCATCCCAAGGAGAGACAGGCAGGGGCAGGGCCCGCAGGATTCTGCTTCTTGGGCAGCTGGGGGGTAATGTTGATCCACCCCTTCACCCCCCCATTTCACTTTGTCAAAAAACTTGATTAGTAGCATTCAAGATGAGCCAGAGAGATTGTACATGGGGCAGAGAACTTGTCGTGGATGCAGCCAACCTGGACTTGATCCACGGCACCACCGATGGTTCCTGAGCCCCACCGGGGATAATCGCTGAGGACAGAGCCAGGAGTAAGCCCAGGAACAGCAACAATAATAATAATGTCCAAGATAACCCAATTAGAAGTCTATCACTGTATCACTCTCAATGTCATCCTGTTGCTCATAGATTTGCTCTAGCGGGCACCAGTAACGTCTCCGTTGTGAGATTTGTTACTGTTTCTGGAATATCAAATACTCCACGGGTAGCTTGCCAGGCTCTGCCATGTGGGCAAGATACTCTTGATAGCTTGCAAGGCTCTCCAAGAGGGGCAGAGGAATCAAACTCATGTCGGCTGCGTGCAAAGCAAATGCCCTACCTGCTGTGCTATCACTCTAAGTTAATTTAAAATATTTTGCCTTCCAAAAGGGAAAAAGTGAGCATGCATTTTGATTTTTTTAAACATTTGTTTTGAGGCCACACTGGCTGGTTTTCAGTTCTTATTTCTGGCTGTGAACTCAGGGATCACTCAAGGTGGGCCCTGGGGCCATATAGGATGCTGGGGATCAAACCTCAGTCCGCAGCGTGCAAAGCAAGTGCCCCTGCCCATTGTACTATCAGTTTAACTAATAAAAGTATGCTTTTAATGCTGGTGGCAATTTTATCACCTTCTCCCATGAGGCTAATTCACAGGATTTGGTAACTGATCGTTGTTACCTGGGACATCCCGTTCAATGGCATCGACAGATTCCCCAGTGTTTGTTTCTCCTGTTTGTTTGCTTGGAGAACACACACACTGGTTGCTCAGGAGTTCTCCCGGTGGTCTAAGGGAGGCCGTGTGGTGGCCGGGGAAGCTGCATGCACGGCACTCTCACTGCTATACTGCTCTTCTCAACCATAACCCACAGTTGTGCAGGACAAGCTGTGGGAAGTGACCCAAGACAGAATGCACGTCAGCTGCCGTTTGGCACTGAGTAGGAAGAGGAATGACCTGAGATTCGTGGAAGCCGCGAGCCCCGTGGCAAGCTGACAACTCACTAGGAACGCACAGCTGCTCCCAAGCCAGCCGTGCGCAGAGCCGGGAGGAATGAAGCCGTACTTTGTGGCCCAAGAATGTACTGTATCTGGCAAAGTCTCAGAGGCCCCAGTACAGACAACAACTTAGTTTTCCAATAGCTCCACGTATTGGGACATATGAAAAACACACAGAGTCCAAAACGATCACTGTCAGTTGGGACAATCCTTTATACTCATAGATTAGGATGAATAATACATATATTTTTGAAAAATAGCAAACCAAAAATAGCAAACTGAACAAAACAAAAATGCTGAGAGACACATCGGAAAGATGTGATCAACTAAAGAACAGGTAAAGAAAACAGGAGTTTGGGGGCCAAAGAGATGGTACAGGAGTTAAAACACTTGCTTTCCACGCAGCCAATCCTCTATGAGCACTGGCAGGAGGGAGCCCTGAGCAAAGAGCCAGGAGAAACCCTTAAGCACTCTGGGTTGGGCCTTCAAACCCACCCCCACCCGACAGCCCCCCACCCCAAACAAGAAAGAGGAGTTTTGATCATCTCGGTATGAGTCAACTATACATGATACAAGATAGGCGTTTGGATGATGTTGGTATGAGTCAGCTATATGTGATGAAAGTGGTAGAAGTGTTGAAATGGATTTGAGCTACCTTGATAGCTTTCTGGGATTCCGGGTTAGGAAAATGACCGTGCTTTGTCACACGCTACACTGACATCAGTGAGATGACAGCTACGAGTAAATGACATCCATAGCTAATATTCACCAAGTGTTTAACAGAGATCTTGTGATGGACTAAATGTTTCTCCTGACCCTCCTTATTCCATAGAAAGAAAAAGTTTTGGCTTAGTTCTGTGTGGTGCCACACTGCTGTGATAAGGGAACTATTAATCAGGGAGGCAGTGTCAGTATGTGGTTAAGCCAGATCAGTTCTGGGTCTGGCTGACCGAACTGTGAGGCAGAAACAGGACCCAGAGTGGTCACAATTGAAAACAGCGGGGGCAAGGGGGCTAAAAACTGTAGGAATCTCCTGCAGGAAGAACCTTTCCACAAAACACAGAGAAGAATGCTGGAGGCGCCTGCTGCATGGAGGAGGGGAATGACAAGAGGAGGGACTGAGTTTGAGGAGGAGGATGGAATGAGCCAGTGAAAAGAGCTGAGGCAGATACGGTCTATTAAAAAGGCCTGGGAGATGGTACAGGGGTTTTGCCTCTGCCACTTTGGTTTCCCGAGCAGTTGCCAGAAGTGACCACTGGACACAGAGCCAGGAGCAAGCCCCGAGCACCGCCAGGACTGGAAATGGCTGCCTCTGAGACCCCAAGCAGGGTTCCTGTGGGAAGGAAATGTTCATCTCATAGAACAAGTCCTAGGGACTCAGTGCAAAGGCAGACAGCATCTGCATTGCTCCCTTTTGCTTCCCTTCTAAATTTGGGGTCAGGCATTGGGGTCAGGCGAGGCCAGAGGGCCACTCCCAGCTGCGCTCAGGACTCACTCCTGGTTGTGCACCCAGGGATCACTCCTGGCAGGCTCTGGGACCATATGTGGTGCGGTGGATTGAATCTGGGTTGGCTGAATCTGGGTTGGTCATGTGCAAAGGCAAGCACCCTGCCCTGTGTACTATGTGTATGGGTGCTCCCAGAGCATCACTTTTTAATGACTGAAAATGTACCGACCTGACCTCATTCTACCATCTAATAAAAAGAAAAGCTCATATCAGGCCTGGAAGAGCAATATATATATATATATATATATATATATATATATATATATATATATATATATATATTATAGTGTGGTTTTGGGGCCGCACTGGCATTGCTCAGCAATCACGCCTGATGGTGCTGTGGGGACCATAAGGGATGCCGGGGACTGAACCTGGGTGAGACGTGAGCAAGGCAAGGCCCTCCCAGCTATCCTATCTCTCCAGCCCTAGAACAAGTAATATTCATCACGGTTGTGTGTAAGAAAATTAAATGGCAGTAGAGAAAATTTAGCCTTCAAAAAAGCAGCTTCCCTTCTTTTCAGAAGAAAACAGCAAGTGAACAGCATTTAAGATTTATAGCTTCTAAATGAAGCTCTTATATCTCTATTGTGACCGAAGAAAACAATATAGTACATTGGTTTTATGACATTGTAAGATAGTTTCTTAAGAGCAAAGTTAAGGAGCTTTGACCAGTTTCTTTAAAAAAAAAAAAAAGATTTAGCAAGGACTTCATCTAATAACACATCAGGATAGCATAGACAATCACACAGATTCTACAATGGGCCTTTGGTTCTCTTTATTTTACTAATCCCAGAACAAACAAAACCCCCATCACAGTAATATTTTCACTGCTTAGCAAACCTTCTTAAAAGAACAGATATCGATAAGTACAGCAATTAATGATTTTACTGCCCATTATAAATTACCAAAAGTAAATTACCAACTTAAGCCCAGAATGATTTATTGCTAGGTCGGCAAACATTCATTTTTTGGTGGGGGGAGGGAGTAAACTTTTTTTTCCTCTGAGAAGTTTGTTGGCAGAGGGTAGCATATTCTATTGGTGTAAACCAATAACTAAATTAATCAATCGTTTTAAAATTTGTTTTGTTTTGTTTCTTAGGGCCACCCACACCCAGCAGTGCTCAGGGATTACTCCTAGCTCTGCACTCAGGTATTACACCTGGTGGTGCTTGGTGGACCATATAGGATGCTGGGGATCAAGCCCAGATCATCCCTGTGCAAGGTAAGCACCCTACTCTCTGGAGGATCTCTTCAGCCCCTCAGAACTGTTAACTTTCAAGAGCTGAGTGAAATAATTCCTATTGGTTAGTTAATTTTTTCCCAATGTCAGAACCCAGATCTCCAACATGCAAAACATGCACTTTACCAGCAAGCCACATTCTTGACCATTGTTTGGTGTTTTAATTTTTTAATTAATTATTTATTTATTTAAATTTATTCTTTTATTGTATCACCATGTGGAAAGTTACAAAGCTTTCAGGTTTAAGTCCCAGTTATACAATGCTCGAACACCCATCCCTTCATCAGTGCACATATTTCACCACCAAGAATCACAGTATAGCTCTCCCCACCCCTCACCTCACCAGCCCCCTACCCCACCTGTGTAACTGATAAAGTTCACTTTACTAAAAGCAATTTTTAAAAAAGTTTTTGGGCTATAGCCAGCTGTGGTCAGGCTTACTCCTGGCTCTGTGCTCAGGGATCACTCCTGGCAGTGCTTGGGGGATTAAATGTGGTGCTGGAGGTTTAAACCAGCCTGGGCAGGAAGTGAGGCAAGTGCCTCAATCTCTGGACTATCTTTCTGGCCCCTAGGACGATAGAATTTTACGTGCAGGTGGAATCTCTGAATTCAGGCTTTTCATTCTATAAAAGGGGGAGCTTAGCGCTGATTTGATCTACCTAACACTACTTCAACTTGTCACTGACAAGAACCAACACTAGAACTTCGGTATCTGAATTCTCAGGGCTGATGCTGTTGCCATGACCATTCAAGGAAAAAAAAAAAATCATGGAAAAGCACAGTGCTAGACAAATTGGGAAAGAACGGATGTCAGCTAAGAACGCTGACAGTGAGAACAAGTCCCATCTCCAGAGAACATGTTTTCTTTCCCATAGCTGAGGGCCATAGGGAACGTGTCAAGGTACACAAGAGTTTCAAAACAACATTCCCGTTTCATGAAAAGAATAAAGTTGGCTTTGCAGCTTGCTTTGTTTGTTTGTTTGTTTGTTTTTCCTACCGGCACCTTTGGCTGGACTCTAACAGTCCTTCATAACTTCTCGCTCATGCAACGCTTGGCTTGAACGGAAGCGTCAGACAGTGCCGCCGTGGCTCCTCAAAGGCGGCCTAGGCAGGCCCTGTCCTGGGCACGCGCTGTGTACACCTTGACTGGTGTCTCGGCACGAGTACGCCGGTCCCCGCTGTGACGTAGTGCCCTTCGCCTCGGGTGTCTGTTTGCTCTACTTGTAGCAGTTGGCGTTCAGAGGACCAGAACGGGGCACCAGTGGAGCAAGAGGGGAGGCATTGGTTGGCCTCGTGGGGTGGCTCACTGTGCGGGGGCAGGGAGAGCAGGGGGAGGAGTTGTAGTTCAGTGGGAGAGCAAGCAGAGGGGTCAAGGCTCTACCCAAGGGGTCCTCCACCAGCTGAGGTCGTCCATGGAAGAACTCACATGTACGGCCATGAGCACACTCACACACTTAATTTCTGACTCGAGCCCAAACCAGTGGCCTTCTTGCCCGTTCCTCTTGGGTGTCCCACCACCTTCACATGTCTACAAGAGACTAAGTCTGCTGTCTTCCAGAGCTTTGTTTTTTCAGAAGATGTCCCTTTGGACTTTTGGCCCAGAACCTGGGTCGACCTTAATTCCTCCCTTTCCAGAACAATCTCCATCCCCAACACTGGCAGGTGATGACAATCTCAGCTGTGAAATGTTTGCCACTGGCAACTCAGATTCTTTTTGTTGTTGTTGTTTTTGAGCCATGCCCAGTGGTGCTCAGAGCTTACTCCTGGCTCTGTACTCAAGGACACTCCTGGCGGGCTCAGGGACCCTAAGGATGCCTGGGATCAAGCCCGAGTCGGACACGTGCAAGGCAAGCACCTGCTGTCCTACTGCTCTGGTCTCCTGTCACTTAGCAATCACTGATTCTCTTAACAGTCATCCCTTCCTCTGCCTTCTCTCTAGTCCGGGTCCTTATTGCTCTGTTAGACCTTGGAGGCTCTTCCTTGCTGGTGCACCTTCTTCGTTCTCAATGTCCACCTTCTGTGAACAGCTGGAGATATCTGTTTATTCTCTTAGCCCGTTCCAGGGTCAAGGCTTGAGACCCTCAGCGTGTACCAGTTCTTTTGTTTTCATCATGCCCCAACTGTGCGTTCCTTGGTAAGCAGAACCCAGATTACAGAAAAAGCACGTTGGACTCCAAAGAATGCAGTGTCAGGAAAGTTTTCAGCAAGGAGAGAGAGGATGAAATGATACTTACATTAGTTCTGTGCTAGACATTTTGAAGAATGAAGGACATTCTGTAGGGAATGGTAAAGGAAATGTGCGTGATAAACATCAGCTGAATGATAGTCATGTGAGCACCGCAGGGGCAAAGAGGTAGATGGATTGGAGAGCTGTTTAGGAGCTTATGTGAACAGACTTAACAATTCAGGTGGGAAGAGATGGAGAAGAAATCCAAATAATCCCCAGGGTACTGGCATGAGCAGCTGAATGCACAGTTGATGTCACCTTTGCCACCGTCAAGACACACCACTAGACAGCCTTGAGGATCAGTACTAAGTTTGGGTTGAGAGTGGAGGTGAACCAAGGAGAGTCAGTATTCTCACACCCCCACCCTCCAATGCATGGAGGTTTGGAAACACCAACACGTGTCTATCCAAATCTGTAACACTGTAGCTCTGTCCTCCAGTTGTTCGAGTCAGAAATTTGCTCTAGTGGGCACCAGTAACATCTCCATTGTGAGACTTGTTGTTACTGTTTTTGGCATATCGAATATACCAGGCTCTGTTGTGCAGGTAAGATATTCTCAGTAGCTTGCTGGGCTGTCTGAGAGGGACGGAGGAATTGAACTGTCGGCCACATGTAAGGCAAATGCCCTACTAACTGTGCTATCTATAAAAATCAGTTAAACTTTTTTTTTTTTTTTTTTGCTTTTTGGGGCACACCCGGCAATGCACAGGGGTTACTCCTGGCTCTGAACTCAGGAATTACCCCTGTTGGTGCTCAGGGGACCATATGGGATGCTGGGAATTGAACCCGGGTCGGCCGCGTGCAAGGCAAACACCCTCCCCGCTGTACTATCGCTCCAGTCCCCAGTTAAACTTTTAATTAGCTATCATGTCAACAAATGAGGAGAGCACAGTGACATTATCATCCCAGTCACCAGGAGTCCCAGCTCCTGACTCGCTATGTGTGCTGTGACGGGGGCTCTGCCTTTGGACACCGAGGTCTCCTCTGCGAAGGAGGGGAAGGAGCAGGACCCTTCCTGCTCCTTGTGTCGGTGTGCAGGGGGGATGCGTGGATGGGTGTGAGCCCATGCAAGTGCTCTGTAGTCTCATCCGCTCTGCGACCATCTTCTGGCAGCTTTTCAAGTGCCTTTCTTGGGCTTTACAGGAGGTCGGCTACTAGCCTACCCAGTGCTTTAGAAACAGTCCAGCTCAGATGAGTAAGATTGTATCAGGAAGGGCTCATTTAATTCAGTTTTTTTTTTCTGATAGATTTTTTTTTATTAAAATGTTTTTGGGACTAGAACCAGAAGGCATTCTAATAAAATGTACTCAGATTTTAACAAAAGGTTACAATCCTTACATAACTCAAAATTACCTAAGTATAAGTAAGGGATGTTTGAATCAGCTAAGTTTTTTTCCCTCTTTGTTTTCTTCTAGGAGGCCCACATTTGGCTTATTTCTATCCCTTTGATTCAAGGTCATTTCTGGTGTGGCTCAGGGACCGTGTATGGATGCAGGGGATTGAACCAAGGTCAGCTGCTTGCAATGCAAACACGTTACTCACTATATTATCTCTCCAGCCAGTGACAGTTTTAAAGGCTTCTTTCTAATAGATTTGTGGTTCTACATAAGTGTGGAGAGATGACATGCAATGTTGATTTCTAGAACTTACTCAATAAGATTATTGGCCTCAAAGCAAATGAACCATACAAACATTTGTAGAAGCAACAATTGTCTCTCATTTTGAAAAAAAAAAATCCCTTTTTTTTTTTTTTTTGCTTTTTGGGTCACACCTGGCGATGCACAGGGGTCACTCCTGGCTCTGCACTCAGGAATCACCCCTGGCGGTGCTCAGAGGACCATATGGGATGCTGGGAATTGAACCTGGGTTGGTCTTGTGCAAGGCAAAAGCCCTACCTGCTGTACTATTGCTCCAGCCCCAAAAACATCCCATTCTTATAGCTTAAAGCATTCAAAGACACCATAAGGCTTCCTGGAACACTGTGGTTTAAATGAGCCATTCATGTTCTTCTTCTTAGTCTTTTATTCATTATGATGTTTTATTCTTCCCCTCGTTTTCCTCCCCAGAAATTTTGGTTTGATATGAAAAGAAAAATAAAATAAAGAGTAGATAGAAATGTTCTTCTATTCTTCTCTTGAACAGAAAAATAAAATAAAGAGTAGATAGAAATGTATATATTTTATTGAGGATGCACAGAACAGATTTGGAAAGGGATTTTTTCTTTCAATTTTGTGACTAAGATTTTTCTTCTAATGTGTGTAAAAAAATGTAAGGTTTTTGTATATGAATGACTCTAAAGAAGTAAGCCAAAATTTTTCATTTGGCTGGGAGAAATGAGCGAGTGATCAATAAGTGGCAGATAGTGGCTTATAGGTTTCTCTAATCTCCCCATTTCTTATGAATGAGGCAGAATCATTGAACAAGTAGAAATGAACTTGAAAGCGGAGATACCCATTATGACTCTACTAAGAAGCAAATAGGAATCTGTCACTTCCTGTTCTCTGAGAAGTCTTTCAGGGTAATGGAGTGTACTGATGCATGCGTGCTCAAAGGCACCATAAGGCGTTTTATGCATGAACATTTTTACCAACAGAAAGATCATATTTTGATAATTTACTATGAGCAGTTGAAATTTGTAACACAGCACTGCTGACATTTTAAAATAGCACTGCTTGTTTAAAGGGGAATGAAAACTGGAAAATACTAATGATTTTTACCGTCAGCATATGACCAAGGTTTCCTGGGATAAGACAATTTGCAAAGAATCTACACGGCTTGGATGTAGTACTCCTCATGGTACTCTTCTTTTTCTTTGTTTTGTTTATTATTTTTTTAAAAAAACAAAATATTGAGGTAACGCTGGTTTCAATAGTTCAAAGAGTTATATGTCTCAAGGGCACAATGTTACCATAACACACATCACCAAAGTGCAAATACCCTCTTATCACAGTCTATAATAATACCTTTCCTTTCTATTTTCCCTAATTATATTCCTCTTATAAGCCCATGTATTCAGTTTTGCAAAATAACTTCTGTAAAGACAGAGTTGGTGCTGGCAAGATAGTACAGTGGGTAAGGCATTGGTGCTGCATGTGACCAATCCAAGTTTGATCCTCAGTACGGAACATGATCTCCTGAGCAAAGCCAGGAGTGATTCCTGAGCACTGAACCAGAAGGAAGCCTTGAGTACTGTTGGGATAAAAAGCAAAATTAATTAAAGATGCACAGTTGTTCTTAGGCATACTTATAGAACAAAAAATATTAGATAGATAGATAGATAGATAGATAGATAGATAGATAGATAGATAGATAGGTGTGAAGGTCACATCCAGTGGTGCTCGAGACTATTCCCAGCGTGGTCCTCAAAGAAGGTTTGCTCAAGAAGGAGCATGGGGGACCATGTGGCATCAGGAATCAAACCTAGGCCTTTTGCAAATGTTCCAGCCCTTTGCGTTATCTCCCGAGGCCCAAATAAATGAACTTCAAACTATTACACAAGACTGAAAATAGCATCTTTCTCAGGAAAATTACATGAATCACAAATCACAAAATCCCGTTAATCTTCAATTTCTCGAGCGGGCTCAGTAACCTCTCCATTCATCCTTTCCCTGAGATCTTAGAAGTTTCTCTTGACTTCTAAGTTGACTCATTTCGACTAATTTTCGACTCAGGAAAATTAAATCTCTTTAAAACTTACGGGGTACAGCCTGAACAGTGCAGCTCCTGGTACAGATTGATGATTGCTCTACAAATTCTTGAATTCTTACACTGGTGTCACTACACTGGGACTGCACGATGGCCAAACTCCCCTCGCACAACATGCAGACACGTGGGAATATTTTAGAAGGACGTTTTTGGTCAGCTCAGTTCATGTTGTCATTTCCTAAAATTTGAAAGAAGCACAAGGTCTCGAATACAACTGATAAAAAACTACTGATCAGGAACAATATGAGATGTAGAGTACATGTGGTTTGATGTGGGGGAAATGCCTTTAAAGTGAAGGTTAGGACCAAACATTTCATGACAATCTTGTTTATTATTTTCCAGAGTGATAGCACAGCAGGTAGGGCGTTTGCCTTGCACACGGCCAATCCAGGTTTGATACTTCTGCCCCTCTTGGAGAGCCTGGCAAGCTACCAAGAGTATCCCGCCTCACGGCAGAGCCTGGCAAGCTCCCCGTGATGTATTTGATATGCCCCAAACAGTAACAACAAGTCTCACCATGGAGACATTACTAGTGCCTGCTTAAGCAAGGATGAACAACGGGACGACAGTGCTACAGACAGTGCTACAGTTTGGGTATCACACCTGGCAGTGCTCTGGGGCTACTCCTTGGTTCTTGGTGCTTGGCACTGTCAAGGTTAGGAGGTTAGGATCAAACCCTAACTTCCAGCACTCAAAGAATGTGCTCGAGCCCGTTGATCCATCTTCCTGCCCCTATGACAATTCTTTTTTTTTTTTTCTTTTGGGTCACAACCCTACAATGCTCAGGGGTTACTCCTGGCTCTGCACTCAGGAATTACTCCTGGCGGGGCTCAGGGGACCATATGGGATGCTGGGAATCAAACCCAGGTTGGCCGCGTGCAAAGCAAACACCGTACCCGCTGTGCTATCGCTCCAGCCCAATTCATTTATTTTTTAAAAAGTGATTTTATTGTGATGGTGGGGATCGAAGTCAGATCTTCTGCCTAAGGCATGAGCCACCCCCTCAGCCACCCTGTACTCAGCAGTGCCAGCACGGGACCCAGGCGATTCTGCCATTAATGGAAGCGGAATTTGGTTAAAAGTGAGAACCTTCTGAGAACCTCTCTACAAATGGAAGTCACAGAAAAATTAGAAAGTTTTCATCAATTCCAAAATGCCCGTACGCTAATTTTGCCAAGGAGCAGTTTAGCATATAGAAATGCTACTTCCTTGTTTAGATTTGACTTGCTACAGAATTCAAAGCCTGTAAGGTACATTCTAAACAGACTATCTTTTTGTACATGTTCTGTGAACAGGGGTTTGTTGAGATTATTTTTAGGCTCATCAGTTGTGTTCTTTGGTTCCTGCCCAACACTAATACTTGCCTTTACGTACTCATCCTCATTTGTCTAGCACCTGGGAACTAACTTAGCTCAAGTCTCTCCCCTGCACGAAGGAATGAAGGGTTTTTACTAGACAGTAATATGCGAAGGGCCTGGATTATCCTTCCCCACTCTTTCCCTTTACCACGACCCTTCATCCTTCCAAAGGTAGCAAAAAAGAAAGATTTCAAGTGGGTTACCTCAGTCCTATTCTTGTTTGATTCAACAAAAAGAATTTGCTCACCATGGAAAAGTGGAAAGTTTCAGTCATAAAAACCAGATTTGGATTTCAGCTCTGCGGCTCACTGCTCATAATCCATAGTCCAAGTCGTCCTAAGATTTATTTTTGTCATTGGTAATACGGGAACAATACTAAGTGCATTCCATTGTTTAAAAATTAGCATATCTAAAGCACCTTGTTTTAAAACCTGGCTGATGTTAATACTAGCTAATTTGTTTAAATAGTAAGTACAAGAAGCACAACACAAAAAAGAATGTAGAAGCAAATTAATCAGAATCTTTTAGACTATGGTACACTGCACTGTATCACTGTCGTCCTGTTGTTCACCAATTTGCTCGAGCGGGCACCAGTAACGTCTTCATTGTGAGACTTGTTGTTACTGTTTTTGGCATATCGAATACGCCGTGAGGAACTTGCCAGGCTCTGCCGTGTGGGCGTGATACTCTTGGCAGCTTGCCAGGTTCTCTGAAGGGGACGGAGGTACAAAGGGCAAAAATTCAGGATTTAGGGGGCAACGGATCTTTCTCAGATTCTCCTTAACATCTTTCTTCCCTCTGTTTTTGGGGCCACACTTGGCTGTGCTCAGGGCTGACTTCTGGCTCGTATACAGGGATCGCTTTTTGCAGTGTTCAGGCACCATATACGATTGCAGGGATTGTACCAGGGCTGGCCTCAGGTGAAGCAATGCCTTAACCCCCGGACTATCCAGCTCCCCGCTCAGATTTTCCTATCAATTGAGATATTTTTGATCTATGAAAATGAACATAATTGTACAGCTTCTGAAGTCATCGCAGAGTTTGGCTCGTAGAACAGTATAATAAATGTTAGTTTGCATCTCATTTCTCATTTAACATTCTCTTTCTAGGCTATTTTCAGCCCACTCATTTTGGGAAAGAGAATGATCTACAACTGAATTTGGTGCCAACCACCAGCCCCACTAGGCACAACCCCAAATAATCCAAATCCCCAAGAGAGAATACAGAAGGAAATACCCATTCTTTACAGACTTGGCGCTGTGGGCAGGACATATTCAGGTGTACTCAGGGTGGACTTCAGTCTCTGTGCTCAGGGAATCACTCCTGGAAGTGCTTGGGGCACCATGTACCATACTGGAAATCAGATTGGGGTTGGCTGCATGCAAAATAAGTGCCTTAACCCCTGCACTATTTCTTTGGTTCCTGAGACGTATTTTGCCCTGTTGAAAAGTGCATGTTCTCTGAGAGATGCCTGAGAAAACATGCATGCTTGCTGCGATTGTGTTTGGGAATTGCAGGGGCCTATGATCATTCACACAATGGACCAGTATACCTTCTTGTAAGTAGTAGTAGTAGTAGTAGTAGTAGTAGTAGTAGTAGTAAGTAATAGTAGTAACTGCTCTCAATTCAAAAGTCTTGTGGTCATTTGCTATCCTGAAGTGAATGTCACGTTTTGTGACCCCCAACATGGAGACTTTCAACATACCTTTGTTGGGATGGAGTCGTTTCCTGCACCAAACTCCTTGTGGCATCTAAGTGCAGGACCAAGTTCATCTCTCCTGTCAAATAAATCAGGGTACCCAGCACTGACCGACTTCATGCTCTATTGCTCTTAGGGGTTTTCTGTTTTCTTTCCACGCAGATAGTTGCTTTTGGGACCTCGACATTCAGGATTTAGACCTTTCATGATTATAATCTTTGGCATCTGAGACTTGAATAATTCCAAGTTCTGACATTCTGGCATTTGGGTTGTGGCTTTCAGAATGACAGTGCAAAACAAGTCAATACCAGTCTCTCACTAGGAGAATCAGCAGTGATGGAAAGTTTTACTTGTAATTATACTCATATTGACGATAACCTATCCATATTACCTGTGGGTCTGAAGCTTCTAGGGCCAGAAGATACACCAAGGACTCACAAGAGCTGCTCGGAGCTCTTCTGATTTGCTGATGCAGCTCATTCACTCAGCTTACTTTTATTGAGTGTGTCATCTGTATTAGGCATGCAACAAGGGATAGAGACTTGCCAAGACATATAGTTTTGTTTTTGTTTTTTGTATTTTGGGTCAGACCCAGCAATGCTCAGGGGTTACTTCTGGCTCTGCACTCAGAAATTACTCCTGGAAGTGCTCTGGGGACTACAGGGGGTGCCAGGGGGTTGAACCCAGGTCAACTGCGTGCAAGGCAAATGCCTTACCCACTGCACTGTCCCTCCAGTCCCAAGACATATTGTTTTTTTTTTGTTTTTTGGGTCACACCCGGCGATGTACAGGGGCTACTCCTGGCTTTACACTCAGGAATTACTCCCAGCGGTGCTCAGGGGAACATATGGGATGCTGGGAATCGAACCCGAGTCGGCCGCATGCAAGGCAAACGCCCTACCCGCTGTGCTATTGCTCCAGCCCCCCAAGACACATTGATAATAGCATTGGGATAAGCAGGATAATTCTTTGGGGGCGCGTGCCCTGCAGATTTAACTTAGGGCCTCAAATATGCAAGTCACACTCCTCACCATTAAGCCACCTTTCCAACCTCTCCATTCATTTACGATATTCTTATGCTCCTTTTGGGTGACAGGCATTGACTAATACCTTGAACACAGCAGGGAAAGAGAAAGACCTGACCTCTGAATTCAAGTCGCTACTACTAGGTTTTACAGACTATTACTATCAAATAGTCAGCATGAAAAGTAACTGAGGGATGATCCCTCACTCATCAGTACAAAAATGAGGGCCTGTCTTATAGAAGGAAGAAATGTACAAATGCCGAAAGATGAGAGTGAGACCAGGACATTCTTGCGGGGAAGAGGGGACGGTTGGGGTCTTACCAGGTAGTCAGCGCTTCTTCCTGGCTCTGTGCTCGGGCATCACTCCTGACAGCACTGAAGGATCCATATATGATACCAGAGATTAGACCATGGTTGGTCTTGTGCAAGACAAATGCCTTAACCTCAATAATATCTATCTGATTTCCAGGACATTTTCTAATTTCAGCATACAGTTATGGTGTGAGTGAAGGGATGAATGGTGGGGACAGTGAAGAAGTCAGATGTGATGTTGAGAACTAAGAGAACCATCCAGGGGAGTCAGGAGAACTTTAAGGAGAAAAAGGAATGTGAACATCACTGTGAGTGGGGAATGTAATAAGGAGGATGGATGGGAGTGTGGCCAGACTACGGCCAATTGAGAGCCAGACGCCTTCATCTAGATAGAATAGAAAGGAGAGTAGAGATGCAGAAAGTGGGGCTAGAGGGAGCATTTCAGTAATTGATATTATGGGTGAGATAGTTCAGTGGGTAAAGCGCATGAAGACCTTGAACATGGCAGAGCCTGGTTCCATCCCTGGCACCATATATGATCTCCAGTCACAAAAACAGGAGTAAACCTGAGCACTGCCTGGTGTGGTCCAACACCTCTATCCCCTCTACTATGTTAAAGAGGCAGGTTCTTGGAACTATGGCTAAAAACCAAGAGATGAAAAACAAGAAGAGTCAGGGGAATCTCCATTCCTGACCCCAGGGAAGAAAGAACTGTAGAAAGAAGCATGGACTTGAGGCTGTTTCAAACAGGTGGTGTTTTTTGTGAATAGAAATGTGCTGTAGTAGGGCCAGAGTGATAATTCAGTGAATATGGTGTTTGTCCTGAACACAGACGATCCTGGTTTGACCCTGGCACCACATATGATCCCCTGGCCCCTCAACACGAGTATCCCTGAGTGTCGAGCCAAATATAAACCCTAAACACTGTCAGGTACCCTCCCCCACTCTAATTGCTATAGACACTTAATTCTGGTTTATACAATTTGTATTATACATTTTTTCACTTGAAGTCACATTAGTTTCCAATAAGCTACCAACAACCTTAAGAGAGGACTTACTGTACTTAGAGAAACACCAGGCAACTCATTCTACAAATTAATATTTGTTATGCCACCGAAGAGGATGCAGTACTTGTTGAACTTTAAGTAGGCAATTATCACATAAACTCTAAGCGTGTCAAGATGCACTTGGAATTTGAGAAGACCCACAAAGTCGGCAAATTTAATGAGATATATCCCTCTAAGGGACATCAGATAGATATTTGTACTTGAATTTTCAAAATTAACTTTTAACTCAGAAAGAGAAAAAATAGGCATGGCCTTAAGTGCTGCTATGGCAAGAATTCACTGTTTCAAGAATCTCATCTAACCCATTTAGGGATTCCATCAATAATCAATTATAGTTCCGGGAGACATCAAAAATCTCAATGATTGTGGATGGCCACTTCCAGCCTAGAGAGTTTTTTTTTTAATTGAATCACCATGAGATATAGTTATGAAGCTTTCATGTTTGAGTTTCGGTCATACAATGATCAAACATCCATCCCTTCACCAGTGCACGTTGTCCACCACCAAAGTTTCCAGTATCCCCAACATCCCAACCCTTCCCCTGCCTGTTTGGTAGACAATTTCCACAATACTCTCTCTCTATAGACATTGATTACATTCAATATTTCAATACCAGTCCCACCATTTTATTTGGAATTTTCCTGCCACCACTCAAACCTGCCGAAAAGGCAATGCTAGACAATTTATTTTGTATTGCTTGTTATGAATAGCATATGATGTCGCCTGGCTGCAAGAGCAGCCGCACGCTCCTGAAATTCTAAAATTTTAATAATTAGGGTCTGGAGAGATCTCTGCAGTGAGGTGCTCATTTCTGAGATTCTTTTGTGTGTCTCTGGATCACGGCCATTAAAGAGCTTAAGTAGTAGCCGGAAGCAGTTGGACGTCATCAACCTAGAGGGTTTGATTTACTCACTGAGTGAATTCATTGGGTTTTGAAACATTTTCTTTTTGTAATTTTTTCTGACCCAGAAATATGCTCTTAATTTCAGTGACTCTCTCAAGACAGCTGAATAAATGACAGTTTCTAAACAATTGCCCTTAACTGTAAATCAAAATGTTCTGTCTCCTCAATTATGCTAAAATGCTTTGGTTTGTTTTCCTTCTATCACCAGTGAAGTCTAGTCCACCACCAACAGGATGATTAAAAGCATTCTACCAAATAAAAGTTCTTCATTCCATGGCAAACTCTTGTCATCTCTAACTTTAGTTGAACCACCACTGCTTAAGCATCACTGAACAGCTGAATGAAATACAAACATCTGGAATGGATTCTCCTCTTCATTACAGCTTAATTTATCAACCACACACTTCAAAGATAATTATTCCTAGTAGAATTCTCCATTATAAAGCATACTAGAAATAGTCATTTCAAAATAACACTGTGGTTACTCCTCAGAGGGTTAAATATCACACTTGTTTCTGACGACTTATTCTGTTTACAAAATCATATAATTTCTAAAGTTCTCTGTTATGCAAAATTGTCTCCTCATTCCAATATTCCCTAACCTCAGTATAAAAAATTCTTATTCTGACTCTGTTTCAGATGTTCTTTATATGGTAAACTACCTGGTAAGACCTTTAGAACTAGAAGAGACCATAACAAAGTCTCAAGCAAAGTATCAACTTTATCAACTGTCTCTGGTATCTATTTTTCTGTTGTTTTTTTTTTTGGGGGGGGGGGTGCTGACAACTGGAAGTTCTCAGGAGTTAATCCTGAAGGTTCTTAGGGACCATATGGTGCCAAAATTGAACCGAAAGTTACAAAAATTACCCTGAGCAGGTGGAACTGGATGTAAAATAGGTGAAAGAAAATATACGCCATTGTTCTATAAAAGTCAATTAGTCAAATACTGATATGAACAAAAACTACAACCATTAAAAAAATGCGGTGGTGTTTTCATGTAGTCCTATATTCATGGACAGAGTTAACACTGGATGAATGAATGAATACATCAGCGAATAAATGAATGAGTCTTGTCTAAAGACAGGAGAGAAAATGTTAAGACAATGTGATGATTGTCTGAGGCACCCAGAAAATCCCTGTCCCTGTCTTTTGCTTTCTTTTTGCCAGGAGAAGGAGAAGGAACTTCTTTTTACAAAAGTAAAAGTGTCCCTGGTAAGTGAATTCAACGCTATTGTACTCCTAATTTAGTCAATTATCGTTCCTGGTAAATGGCTGAAAAGTATTTGCAGATTTCAGTAGCTTCACCATAGATCAGGCTGTAATTGAGTTGTTCAGAAAGATGCTTCCCTTTTCATACCCTCCTTGAAGTGGAGCAGCGTCCACGTGGGAGGTTTCGTTCTGCTTTTAACTGGTTGATTTTTGATGATGAAGAGGTTACTTCAGTTTGCTTGGCTTCTTGATCTAGCACGTTATTCATCTGTAGTTTTGCTTCTAGTCAAAATGGAAAGCAACTGTAGTTTGTCATCTTTTAATGTTGGGAGATGACAGGAAGCTGGGTTTTATTTGTTTTGCTCTTTGAAGTGACACAGCTGAGTGAGCAGACGTAAGAGTTCTGTTTTAACCAGGAATTTTGCTTAACTTTGTAGAAATGGTAATTTCCCTCAGAAATGGTAGTTTGTTGGTCTCGGCTTCCACGGATCTATCAGAGGATAAAGGTGAGGAGGTAAAGAGGAGTGCCAGAAAATTCTGGAAGCAGCTCACCAATGAGTTTAGAAATCCTGTTGGGTTCCATACTTACAAGTCACTGAAGGCCTGACAAAAAAAAATGTCCCCTGTGTGCCATATGGCATCTCCTATCTTCAATCCTAATTTAAATCCTCTACAGCTATAGATGAAAGAACCCACACTGACAAAAATAAAATCCCTTTCCAGAGACTCCGTGAAGACTGCTACTGTTGACTGGGGCCCATAAAAGGCCACAACTCAGTTACAACAAAATAGACCCTGGGACAACGGTGGAGCAGAGCAGAGGAGACAGAACTGCCACCCAACGGAGAGTAGAGGCCAGAGTTTACCACAGATCTGCACTGGATGTAGTCAGTTTTAGTGTTAACTCCTTCCACCACCACCCCAACCCCTGCTCACCCTTGATTAGTTCTTGGTCTGTGACTAAAACTGCTACTCTGAAGGCAAAGCCTTTGTATTTTGAAATCTAGAGTCCACTCTGGTTCTGTAAATAAATGAAATTCTCAATCTCTTAGCAGTTTTCCATGTCAGTGTATGTCATACATTTATGAATACAATTTTGACATAAGATTTGTAATTGCTGCCTTTCTCCATCTGATTATTTTATTCATTGATTTTTTTTAAATGTAACTTTTCATTGGTTTCCTATTTATGAAATTCCAGGGTTTTACTTCTTATCTGTGTGCATTATGCTCACTGCACCTACCACCAAAAATACCCTTCTACGCTTCCCTCCCAGAAGGTCCCATAGTCAACAAGTCAGTTTCATTGGGTTTTGTCACTGTGTTGGTATGTTTGTCTCTGTTATTCATATTCCATGTGAGTGAAATCACTCAGTAATAGTCTTTTACTTATTTCACTTAGTATGATCATTCAAGATCTATCCATTTGCTTCCCAAAGATACAGTTTTATCTTTTAAAATACGGATTGTAATTTGAAGCTTTAGTTTTTGTAAAACAAATTTACATGGGCTGGGAGTGTAGCTCAGTGGTAGAGCAGATTTGCATATCTGAGGCCTTTGGTTCAGTGTCAACACCACACACACACACACACACACACACACACACACACACACGCGCGCGCGCGCAATCTTTGGATAGAGTGGTAAAGAGAACCTGGGCTAGGTAGATAGTATGGGATAAAGAAGCTTGCTTTCCGTGGAGCTGATCCCAGTTTGACCATGCAACTCCATGTGGTTCCCTGAACACCACCAGCCATGATTCCTGAGCACAGAGTCAGGAAGAGCCCTGAGTACCACTGGTTGAACTTCAGCCCCTCCTTTGCACCATCCTCCCTGCCCTCCACCTCCCCACCCCCCCACACACAGACAGAAAAAAATTGCAAGTCTTCATTTGTGTGTTATGCTAAACTTAGCAACAAAAGAGCTCATTGATAATATTGACATAAAAATTAACATTAGGAAAAGTAACTTGATTCTTTCTTGTGTAGCTTCTCAGTAATATTTCTGATATGCAAGCTAACGGCACTAATGTACTTGTTAGCTATCACTTGTTCCCTGTACCTCCTTAGCATGCAGTACCAGCATTGAGAAACTTCATGCCTTTCAGGACTCCTCTTCCCTCCTCTTTACTGTATTGTAAGTACAATAAATTGCCCTCATTAATCAAACTAATCCTTGCATAAGTTGAAACACCAAAATCAAAAGTGTACTGTTCAAGACACGTTGGACAATGTCATACCTGTACAACAACCTCCCTGTCAAGATATCAAACATTCCACCACCACACAAGTTGCTTCTGCTTCTGTCTCTCCTTCTAGTTAATGTTCACCCGCACATGATCCATTTCATCTCCTTAGATTTGCATTGTCAATTTCTGAATTTCATGGAAGGGAACTATACTTACGTGCTTCATTGTGCCCAAGTTCTATGTGTATCAAAAGTTCTTTATTGTTTTCGTTGGCCACAGTCCTGACCTGAGCAGGCTTGAAGATCTCAAACTGTTATAATCCCATCAACAGCCAAGATCCAGAGACTATAAAAACAAGCTCCCGGAAGAGAGCCAGGCAGAGTCTCTTGCCTCTGCACCTGACTGTCTTCACCAGGGTCCCTTAGAGCGGGGCGGGTTGAGTTTTCCTCCCCACCCCCAGCAGAGCCCCATTAGCTGAAGACCTCTGGAACCCAGCCACAGCCATGTTCAAAACCCCTCTCCACATGTTTGGATGAGCCTCACGCATGAAGGAACCAGCAGAGGAACTCAGGTGTGCGAGACTCGAGGCTGAGATCTCCAAGACTTCTCGGATCGGGACTGGGCCTCTTCCACCCAGATCCCCCATTTTCCAGTAGCTAGGCGGTCACACCCAGAAACTGCCCCTGGCACCATGTAATCCCATCAACAGCCAACAACCAGAGACTATACAAACCATGCTTCCGGAAGCTTATAGGTTATAGGTTATAGCTTATACATTTTATAGCCTAGTTATCCCTCTTGGAGAACCTGGCAAGCTACCAAGAGTTTCCTGACCACCTGGGAGAGCCTCGCAAACCCCCCATGGCATATTCTTATGCCAAAACAAGTAACAATGATGGGTCTTATTCCCCTGACTCTGAAAGAGCCTCCAATGTGGCACCGTTGGGAAGGACGAGTTAAGAAAGGCTGCTAAAATCTCAGGGTTAGGACGAATGGAGACGTTACTGAGAGCACTTGAGAAAATCGACAATCATCATCAACGAGATGATGATGATGATGATGATAATGATGATGATGATGATGATGATGATGATGATGATATCTTTTACAAACAAACACACAGGAGTGAAATTTCTGAATTTCTTTGGTAAGAAACTTCCAAATACATTTTCAAATATTTGTATCATTTCACATGTTCACCAGAGTTTCTGTGTCTATATGCTTATCAGCCCTTGATATTGGTTTTCAAGGATTTAGTTACTGTATAAAACAAAACTGGGATATTATAATATCATTATGCTATAATATCATTATACTTTTCTTTTGTATTTATCTAACAATTTAACAAGATTGAACTTCTATTTCTTTTTTTGCTTGTTTGTTTTTGTTTGGGGGCCACCCCTGGTGGTGCTCATGGGTTATTCCTGACTCTGCACTCAGGAATGACTCCTGGCAGAGCTCAGGGGACCATATGGATGCTGGGGATCAAACCTGGGTCAATGGAAAGCAAGCATACTACAAAGTGTACTACTGCTACTGTCCCAACTAAAACATTCTATTTTCTTCTGGAAACTCTGCTTTTGCTTTTATGTCTTGTTCTGGGCTTCATTTTTTATTAATTTAGAACATAGTATGACATAGAATCTGCACTCCAATTTTTTCCTACAGATTTAGTCAACAATTTCAGTTAATATTGTTGAAAGATTTCCTTTTCCCATGGAGGAGTACATTTATTTTTTTAAAAAAAAAGGTAAGTTTCTGAAGTTCATTGTTCCATGGGGTTAGCTGTCCTTGTCAATGCCAGCACCCCATTGTCTTGGTTACTGTGGCCTTATAGTAAGTCTTGGCATGCAAGTGGTGAATCTTCCATCATTGCCGTTGGTTTTCAATACCTTTTGGCTATTTGAGGTCTTTTGCATTTCTGTTTAAACTTTAAATCAGAGACCAGACCAAGGGGATGCCGTCTAAACATCTGTATGCTGTCTAAACATACAGCTGTGAGTCCAGTTTCTAGGGCTTCCCTTTGCCTCTGAGCTTGGTCTCCATGGCTCTGCAGTTTGGACTCCTAGTATCACAACATGTGTGATCTCTGGCCCACTGCATCCTAGTGTGTGGTAGCAGTGTCACTCAAGTATGTTCCCTAGCAAGGACCACAGGCAAAAAAAGAAAGTTCAAGGACTTCCATGGTATGGGAGAGTATCATGCTGAACAAAATAAACCAGAAACAGAAGGACAAATACAGGATGATGTCATCTGTGGTGTACAGAGAAACAAATCAAGGGTATAGACAATCTAAATCAATAATAAGCCTTGCATACTGCAATACAGACCTGAGTCTATGAGGACTGAGGGTTGGGGATGAGGAGACTTACTGGGTTGACTGGAAGAACTTAGGAACATAGGTGGAGGGTCTAGCGTACATAAACAGGGCTAAAGGAGATAATAAAATTCACCAAAACCATAACAACCATCAAAGAATGGTGAAGTGGCTGGGAGGAAGGAAGTTCAGATCGGGGTGACATAGGGACAGGGGTGGAGAGTCATGGGCACTTGCGGGGTTTCAGTAACCTTATTCATTAATACAATGAACTTAAACACTACTGTAACCTATCACCTAAATTATAATAATAAAATGATGAGGTCTACAAACCATAAGGTACATTGAAGACAAGGTCGGCGAAACCCTCCACGATATTGAAGATAAAGGTATCTTCAAAGGTGACACGGAACTAAGCAATCTAGTAAAAACAGAGATCAACAAATGGGACTACATTAAACTAAAAAGCTTCTGCACCGCAAGAGATACAGTGACCAGAATCCAAAGACTATCCACAGAATGGGAAAGGTTATTTACACAATACCCATCAGATAAGGGGTTGATATCAATGGTATATAAAGCACTGGTTGAACTCTACAAGAAGAAAACATCCAACCCCATCAAAAAATGGGGCGAAGAAATGAACAGAAACTTTACCAAGGAAGAAATACGAATGGCCAAAAGGCACATGAAAAAGTGTTCTGCATCACTAATCATCAGAGAGATGCAGATCAAAACAACTTTGAGATACCACCTCACACCACAGAGACTAGCACACATCCAAAAGAACAAAAGCAACCGCTGTTGGAGAGGATGTGGGGAGAAAGGGACCCTTCTTCACTGCTGGTGGGAATGCCGACTGGTTCAGCCCTTCTGGAAAACAATTTGGACGACTCTCAAAAAATTAGATATTGAATTCCCATTTGACCCAGCAATACCACTGCTGGGAATATATCCCAGAGAGGCAAAAAAGTACAATCGAAACAACATCTGCACATGTATGTTCATCGCAGCACTGTTTACAATAGCCAGAATCTGGAAAAAACCCGAATGCCCCAGAACGGATGACTGGTTGAGGAAACTTTGGTACATCTATACAATGGAATACTATGCAGCTGTTAGAAAAAAGGAGGTCAAGAATTTTGTAGTCAAGTGGATGGGCATGAAAAGTTTCATGCTGAGTGAAATGAGTCAGAAAGAGAGAGACAGACATAGAAAGATTGCACTCATCTATGGTATATAGAATAACAGAGTGGGAGACTAACACCCAAGAACTGTAGAAATAAGTACCAGGAGGTTGACTCCATGGCTTCGAGGCTGGCCTCACGTTCCGGGGAAAGGTCAACTCAGAGAAGCGATCACCAACTACATTGTAGTCGAAGGCCATGTGGGGGAAGGGAGTTGCGGGCTGAATGAGGGCTAGAGACTGAGCACAGCGGCCACTCAACACCTTTATTGCAAACCACAACAGCTAATTAGAGAGAGAAAACAGAAGGGAATGCCTTGCCACAGTGGCAGGGTGGGGTGGGGGGGAGATGGGATTGGGGAGGGTGGGAGGGACACTGGGTTTACGGGTGGTGGAGAATGGGCACTGGTGAAGGGATGGGTTCCAAACTTTGTATGAGGGAAGTATAAGCACAAAAGTGTATAAATCTGTAACTGTACCCTCACGGTGATTCTCTAATTAAAAATAAATAAATTTAAAAATAAAAAAATAAAAAAATAAAATGATGAGGTCTAAGGGCCAGAGATAGCGAAGCAAGGAAGATGCTCGCCATGCACAAGGCTGACCCTGGTTTGATCCTGGCGCCCCTTGTGCATCCCAGAGCACCACCAGGACTGACACCCAGGTATAAGCTCTGAGCACTACCTGAGTCTGACGCCAAATTTAAATGTATAAATAAAAGATATGCCAGCGCCACAACCAGGAGTACTTGCCAGCAATGGCCCCTTATTACAACACAATAAATTATTGTCACACAGTGAAGCAAAGGAAAAGCTGAACAAATTAATTACAAGAAAATTTTAAATTACTTCAGAAAGATAAACTTTAGAACACTCAATTTGTATTTAATTTTACAGCAACGTCAACTGGGATTCTGACAGAGCGAACATAAGTCCTTGAGTCAGTCTGGAGAGAACTCACATTTGGGGGGAGAGAGAGATGTTGGTTTGGGGGGGTCACCAGTGTTAGTGCTCAAGGACACTTCTGCTTCTGTGCTTGGGGGTAGCTTCTGGCCATTCTCTTGGTGCCAAGGCTCAAATCAGGGTTGGTTGCATCTAAGGCAAGTGCTTTAATCCTGACTGTCTCTCTCCTGCCTGAGAATGAATTTAATTTTGGTTTGGGGAACACCCCTATCTGGTGCTCAGGGATCATTCCTAGTTCTGCACTCAAAACCCAGGGAGGGCATACGCAAGGCAAGCACCTTACTTGCAGTACTATCAGTCTGGCCCAAGAACTAACATTATTTTTGGTTTTGTTTTTGGGTCATGTGTCATGGAACCTGTTGTGTCAATCGTGAACTCCATTTGTTCTCAGTCATCATTGGTTCTATGGATTTTTGTAGATAACCGGTCCCTGTGGTGGGTTTGATCCCCGGCATCCCATATGGTCCCCAAAGCACGCCAGGAGTAATTCCTGAGTGCAGAGCCAGGAGTAGCCCTGAGTACTACTGGGTGTGGCCTAAAACAAAAATAAACAAATAAATAAAAACAATGAAAGGGAAATTTTGATTTTTAATTGTATGACTCCATGTGGTTTAAAATGTCAGTTCTTTGGGGTCAGAAAGATTGGGCAGTGCGCTTGCCTTACCTGGGGGCGAACTGGGTTTTATTCCCATCACCCAAGATGGCCCCCCTGAGCCTTTCAAAGAGTGAGCTTTGAGCCCCAAATCAGGAGTAAGCCCGGAGCACAGTACTTTCACCACCTTCTGTAAGTCAGTAAGCACATCATCGTGTCCATTTTATATTGTTATTACTGTGGGTTTTTTCAAGCATTTTGTTTTGGCCCAGAATTTTTTATGCAGAATTTTTGCACAAGAAATTCCTTATTCAGGGGCTGGAGTGATAGCACAGCGGGTAGGGCATTTGCCTTGCACGCGGCCGACCCAGGTTCCATTCCCAGCACCCCATATGGTCCCCTGAGCAGCGCAGGGGTAATTCCAGAGTGCAGAGCCAGGAGTGACCCCTGTGCATTGCCAGGTGTGACCTAAAAAGCAAAAAAAAAAAAAGAAATTCCTTATTCAGGGGCTGGAGTGATAACACAGTGGGTAGGACGTTTGCTTTGCACGCCGTCAACCTGGGTTCTATTCCCAGCATCCCATATGGTCCACCGAGCACCACCAGGAGTAATTCCTGAGTGCAGACCCAGGAGTAACACTTGTGCATTGCCGGGTGTGACCCAAAAAGCAAAAAAAAAAAAAAAAAAGGAAAGAAAGAAAAGAAATTCTTTATTCACTACAAGCTTGTCCTGGACTACTTGAAAATCAACCATTGAGTAGTATCAGTAACATCTGTCAACTTGTCAACTCATCAAGGGCCAGAGAAAACAACTCAAAATCATTTGCTTGTTTTTCAATTGACTATTGATGCTGCTCACAAAATCCTCACTCTTTTTGTAACTGTATTCACCCAAAAACCTGCAGTCATAAACATATTTATTTTTATGCACACATTTTTCTTTAGCTACTGCAACCAAGCACAATTTAATTAACTTGTATTGGTAAATGGTTTTCCAAGCCTGAACAACAAATTTATCATTCAGAAACTTCCTTTGATGGCAGCTTCATTTTTAGTTTTTATGTGTGTGTAGAAAATTTGTTATGATGATCTATTGTTTTAAACCAACATGATCCTTTTTTCTGTTATTTTACTTTAAGGTTGAGTATTGTGATGAAGGCTTAATCAAGAAATATCCATAGCTATATATACATATATTATATTTTTTCAGCACTGCAGTGGTGTTGTTGCATAATAAGCACAATGTTTAGTATATCATTACAAAATAATCCACATTTCCTTAAAATTTGGACTCCTATACTTTGATTCTTTTTGTTTTGCTTTGTTTTGTATGCTGGGTGCATCTGGTAATAAATGTAAATGTTTGGTACAATGATTTGTGTGGTATTCAAAATAATACAGGTTGATAAATACATCACTACGATTTCTAGTGTATTGAAGTTGCAAGAAGCAATGAGAATGTCACTTACATTCTCTGAGTCAAGTATTCAATGTGTCTGTGGTAGTGTGAATGCAAACAAATACAATATGCAAACAAACACATGTGTGTGTGTTTCAAAATAAGTTTATGTATGGAAGACCAAAGAGATAGCACACCAGGTTGACTTTGCATACAGGAGGTCAGTACCTGATCTCCGGCACCACTCATGATCCCCCAGAAATTCCTGAGCACAGGGCTATGAGTAGCCTACAAGAAGTGCCAGAGATGGCCCCCAAACCAAAAAGACTATTTATGGATGTGAAAATTTGAATGTATGCAATTTTGTGTATTATAAAATTGTCTTTTTTATTGTCATTCAAACACAAAAGCATTTTTAAAAATTATTTATAGAACCAGGAATGAGACTCAGTGACAGAGCACCTGCCTTGCTTGTCTGAGGTTCAAGAGCAGAATCCCATCACCACACTCCTGACACCACAGGAGTTGCCCTGAGCACAGAGGGAGGTGTCATGTCCCCCCACAACTAACACAACCATTTTAGTTCACAAATCATATAATTGCAAGGTCACATTTGGCCTATGGTTTTCAATCCCCATTCTTCAATAGTCTTGAACTATTTATAGACTTTCTTCACTTTTTACCCATTATTTTATACTTCTGTACCTTTGCACATGCTAAAGAGTTCTCACTGGAATTCTCCTTTTCTTCTTCTGAAATTCTGTTCCAAGACACTGACAAATTGCTCTGTACCATGCTTCTAATGTGGCATAACAGTCATACTTGGAGTGTGATTTTTGCTATTGCATAGCTTAGTCCAGAAAGGACTTAGAAAAGTAAGGCTCTGTTGACGTCAGTGCTCCCTAAATCACATTAAAACAATCTGTTGCTTCATTTTGTTTTGTTTTTAAATAATTAACTAGAAATGGTCCTGAGAGAATGTGTGAGGTTTGCAAAGTCAGGGGGAGAAAGTGCTGAAAAGTATCGTTTACGTCAAAAGATGGCCATTGGAGATTAAGCAAGAGAAATGATCACTGCGAGTATACATAGAAAGGCTGATGACAGAGTGAGTTTCTTCTCTGCTTTCTCCTTGGAAGATACTTAAGTATAAGGCAAACTTGTAAAAAAAAAAAAAAAGTATGTGCTGGGCCAGAGAGGTAGAACATCAAGCAAGGTGCTTGCCTGCATGCAGTTGACGGGGTTTGATTCCTGGTACCACATATGGCCCCCTGAGCCCCACCAGTAGTGCTTCCTGAGCACAGAGCCAGGAATCAAGCTTGAGTACCACTAGGTGTGTCCCCCGAAAAAAGCTCATGCTGTCAAAAACGTAGCTCGACTGCTATGTACTAATAATCTACACAGTTTTCTTGATGCCAGTGTCATCATTAATATTTACTATTTCCCTTTGACCCCATTTTATTTCTGGGAATAATATCTAATTTTCAGAGTTATTTAGTATAATTGAAATGCTTTTAAAAATGTAGGAGGAAAGAAAGAGGACACTTTGCATGGAGAAGAACACAAGGTTGTGGTAGAGTGCAAAACTCCTATTTTGATTTGATCTGTAGCACCGCAGAGACAGAAAGGAAAGTCAGCCAGTGAGAGAAGAATAGACCCCATGCTGGGCACCGTCGAAATGGGAAGGATTACAAAAGATTTTTAGAAACATCATTTAATGAAAACAAAAGGAGAACCCATTTCTCTTAAGAACCTATTATGTCGCAACCAGCTTTCTTAAAGTCTCTTGATAATGTTGTAAAACACAGGCACGGGCAGAGGTTTGTCTGGGCCTGTGGTTCAGACTTGATTGTGTTGTGTTGGGGGAATCTGGTTCTTGGATTGTCGACAGATCTTATGTCTCTTATACCATAGCATGAGGGACGCGCAGGGGAACAGATTAGCGTCACTGTGAAAGCTGGGCACGTGCAGAGTACATGGGACAGGGTGGTCAGTGGAGAGGGGGGTGTTGAAAATTACATTCTCGGGGCTGGAGCAATAGCACAGCGGGTAGGGCGTTTGCCTTGCACGTGGCCAACCCGGGTTCGAATCCCAGCATCCCCTATGGTCCCCCAAGCACTGCCAGGAGTAATTCCTGAGTGCATGAGCCAGGAGTAACCCCTGTGCATCGCTGAGTGTGACCCAAAAAGGAAAAAAAAAAAAAGAAGAAAATTACATTCTCAAGAGAGGAGACTGGACGGAGTTCTAGTTAAAGCCACGGGACAGATAAAGGGTTGATAACAAGGATATACAATGCACTGGTTGAACTCCACAAGAAGAAAACTGCCAACCCGATCAAAAAATGGGCTGATGAAATGAACAGAAACTTTTCCAAAGAAGAAATCCGAATGGCTAAGAGGCACATGAGAAAATGTTCAACATCACTAATCATCAGGGAGATGCAGATCAAAACAACAATGAGATATCATCTCACACCACAGAGACTGGCCCACATCCCCAAAAACAAAAGCAACCGGTGTTGGCGTGGATGTGGGGAGAAAGGGACTCTCCTTCACTGCTGGTGGGAATGCCGACTGGTTCAGCCCTTTTGGAAAACAATATGGACGATTCTCAAAAAGTTATAAATTGAGCTACCATTTGACCCAGCAATACCACTCCTGGGAATATATCCCGGAGAGGCAAAAAGGTATAGTAGAGATGACATCTGCATTTCCATGTTCATTGCCGCTCTGTTCACAATAGCCACAATATGGAAAAAACCAGAGTGCCCGAAAACAGATGATTGGCTAAAGAAACTCTGGTATATTTACACAATGGAATACTATGTAGCTGTCAGGAAACATGAAGTCATGAAATTTGCATACAAGTGGATCAACATGGAAAGTATCATGTTGAGTGAAATGAGTCAGAAAGAAAGAGACAGACATAGAAAGATTGCACTCATATGTGGAATATAATGTAACTGAGAAGTACAAGTTGGCAACGATGCAACTTCTGGCAGATATCTCTCTGGACTTAGTTACTAAAATACTAAATTACAGAAACCCAAAACTGAGAGGCCGCTAAGTGTGGTCACCCGACCTCATACTTCTTCATCCTCAGCAATGGAAAACAAATTATCTAATGCTTCCTTTTCAGCAGGTCTGACTTTAGGGGAGAGACTCTCCAAATAATAATAGTGAGTTTTGTTGAAATATTGTATGCAATCAAAGTGAAAGTAAAGTGAAATTTATTAGTTACACAGGCGGGGGGGCTTAGGGTGGGGGGGCTAGGGGCGAGGGGGGGTTTGGGGTGTGAGGGGGCGGGGTGGAGCTATACTGGGATACTTGGTGGTGGAATATGAGCACTGGTGAAGGGATGGGTATTCGAGCATTGTATAACTGAGATTTAAATCTGAAAACTTTGTAACTTTGTAACTTTCCACAATAAAAAATTAAAAAATAATAAATAAATAAAGCCATGGGACAGAATTAGGTCAGACGGAATCTCCCTTCCCAAATCTTCCCTGATTGCTCCTCTTCCATCTCCTCGCAGGAGGTCCTGTTTCTGTCATTGACGTATATGCTAAACCACTTTCCCAACATGGGCTTTAGATTTTTATTTTTATTTTTATTTTTTTGAAACATTTCTCCCTCCCAGTCCTCCAGTACATTTAACTTGGGACTCCCTCAAGTAGCTCTTGGATAATATCTTGCAATTGCTTTTTTTCTCATTATCCTTGTGTAATACAAAGAACCAGCGAGGAACTAGATGAAGTAAATATTCACAGAAGAAAGCAGTAGAGACCTGCTTGGCTGGGAGGAAAAGACAAGGAAAGAGCTCAGGGAAATCTTGGCCCCCAACTACGGGCCCCACTGATTTCAACAGACAGGCATACAAGACCCAGGGTCCGACAACACACACAAGAAGCAGGAGGGGTGTGTGTGTGGGTGGGGTGGGGTGATGGTGAAGGGGGACTGAGGTTTGAGGCTCATCATTATCATCATCATCATCATCATCATCATCATCATACCACTGACGGTCGAATTTCTCGAGTAGTCTCCGTAACGTCTCCATTTGTCCTCGCCCTGAGATTTTAGAAGCCTCTTTTTATTTGTCCTTCTCAACGATGCCACATTGAAGGCTCTTTAAGGGTCAGGGGAATGAGACCCATCATTGTTACAAGTTTGGGCATATAAATACACCATGGGGAGTTTGCAAGGCTCTCCCATGTGGGCAGGAAACTCGGTAGCTTGCCAGGTTCTCCCAGAGGGAGAACTAGGCTATACAATGCTTTCAGGAGCTTGGTATTATAGTCTCTGGATGTGGGCCATTGGTAGAATTACACAGCACCAGAAGCAGTCCCTGGGTGTGACCGCCTAGCGACTAGAGAATGGGGAATCTGGGCGGAAAAGGCCCAATCCCAATGCAAGCAGGCTTGGAGGTCTCAGCCCCAGGTCCCACACACCTGGGTTCCTCTGCCGGTACCTTCATGTGTGAGGCTCGTCTGAACGTGTGGAGAGGGGCCTTGAGCATGGCTGTGGCTAGGCTCCAGAGGTCTTCGGCTGCGGGAGCTCTGCCCTGGCGGGGAGGGAAGCTGAGGCCCACCCCCTCCGAGGGGCCCCAGGGAAGACAGCCAGGCACAGGGGCAAGAGATTCTCTGCGTCGTTCTCTTCCAGGAGCTTGGTGTTATAGTCTCTGGATGTTGGCCGTTGGTGGGATTACAGGGCGCTGGGGGCAGTCCCTGGGTGTGACCACCTAGCTACTGGAAACTGAAGTTTGAGGATAACATTGGCAATTAATGATAGTTTGGGATTGTGACAGAAGGCTCTAAATGTGTGTGTGTGTGTGTGTGTGTGTGTGTGTGTGTTCCCAACACTTCTTTTTGTCCTGTTTTGTTTTGTTTTTGTTTAAGGGACACAACTAGCAGTGCTTGGGGTGGCTCCTGGCTGTGTGCTCCAGCATCACTGCAGTGGTGCTCGGGGGACTCAGGGATCTGGGGGTTGAACCCCGCTTCCAGCAGGCAAATCGTGCACCCAGCCCAGTGAGTATCTCTTCAGCCCTTTCTGAGTTCTGAAATGAAGCAATATCATTACAGAGAGGATTGGATGGGCATTCCTCTCTGCAAGAGAGGAATGTGATTCTCTGAGAGAGAGAAAATGTGATTTATGGTCATCTAGAACGATATCCCGAGGTCAAATGGCCCATAGAAATTAATTTCTTCCTTTTAGCTTCGCTTAGAATTGCTTCTTCCTCCACCTCCTGTTTCCTGTGACTGCTTGCAACTGGTCAGAATTATTTAGCTTGACCTAATGTCTGGGCGCACATGGCCGTCCACAGTGGCAGGGGTGAAACTGCCAAAGGAAGAATCAAAGAAAAGTAGTGAAGTTGGAAAACACCTCAGGATCCTTCCTCCGTTCCCCTTTTCCACCCTCCTCAGAACTTGCCCTGAACTTCCCTCCGATCTGTCCTTCCAGCGCCTTTATAGCTCTACTTCTCCAAGAGTGTTCTCACAACATCACAACCACAAGAGCTTTACAAGAAAACAAAGGTCTCTGAGCCATGCCTAATGCAGCTACAAAGCTGGGAGCCTTTTCAGGGGGATAGGTTGTTGCTATAGTATCTTAGTTACTTTATTTTTTGAAAAACATCACATTTTTGAAAATACATCACATGCCAGAGAGGTGGGGTTGGGGTGGGGGTGGCGGGAGGGATCCTGGGGAGCCTGGTGCTGGGAAATGTACACTGATGGAGGGGTGATGTTCAAACATTGTGTGACTGACACTCGATCATGATAGCTTTGTAACAGTATCTTAAGGTTGATTCTATAAAAGTACTTTAAAAAAAAATCATACAGTTCAAAATTCAGAAATAGTCCGAAATACAAGGTCAAAATTCTTTATTTCATCTCATGTTTACTCTTCCCAGTCCCTCAGTTTCTTCTTTACTGACTACCATAGTTAGTAGTTTATTATTTTTTTATTTATCATTTTCTAATCTCTCTCCCTCCCTTCATCTAACTTACATATCTTTATGGGGTTTTTTTTGAGCGGGGGATGGTACCATTCCTGACTTCGATTGGGCGACCATTTGGTACTAGAGAGTTAACTCATATCTCCCACATGCAAAACATACACTCCAGCCCTTTGAGCTAGTTTCTTGGTGCTTAGATTTTTTTTTTTGTATTTTCCTTTCATTTGACACAGAGGAAGTATGGAAGCATGTCATCTTCTTTACCATCTACCATACTTTATTACATTTTTCCCACCATCAACAACTTTGAGAAATCTTTTGTTTTTATAACTAGGGTACTTACCTTTTTTTTACAACTTTCTTTTTAACTGAATAGATATATAGATTTTGCTCTATTTGGACCCAAATTAATCATTTACTATTTTTAAATATTTTTGTATGCCATGCATACTTTTAAAATGTATTAAATTAACTCTAAAAAAATCCATCATTTCTTTTCTACCTTTTGAATTATAGTTATATTTAGCAAGATGAAAAGCATTCTTCTAAGTACGTTGCCATACATTATTCTAAAAGTATTTTTGCTCTATAGCTTCTGTTAGGAAGTATTCAGCAGGATAAAATTCTTACCACCCCACAAGTGTTTTAAATGTATGCACTGACTTAAAGTTCCATAAGAATGGCAATTGCTGTATGCTTACTGACTGTGTTTTGTTTGTGTATAGTGTGTGTAAACACCTGTTTTCTCCCTTTTTTTTTTTTTAGATATTTGAAATGCAACTTTATTCTGATTTGAAATGAAAAGGAGTGGGCATGAACAGTAACAATATTTCCGAGGATTGTGATGTGCCACTGGTCTTATACTTGAAACTCAAAAGGAAACGTGTGTGTCTTAAGGTCTCTGGATGATTCTCGAATACATTCAGGTCTACACACTATTTCTTCACTATTATCTCCTCTTAGCTAATGCCTGCCCTTACCATAATATCTCGAAGGCCTGTTACTATCACCTCTGCAGCATCAGCAGTAGGGAAAACCCCCTTCTTCAAAATGAACTGGCTGCTTTGTTTGCACACACGTCCTGCTTATGCCAAGAGCTGGGCTGGAATCATAGAACTGAGCATGTTTGAAAGCGCCTACATCCTATGCTGTGACTTAGACCCGGCTGAGTTCCTTGACCTCAGCAAACGTTTGCTCCTCCTCTGTGAGACACGGCTCTCAAACAACGCGATGATAAAGAGTGTCCTGGAGAACGCCCTAGTCAGGGTGAGGCGAATAAATGGCGGAGGCAGGGACAAGGTAGGCCAGAGACTGTGGCACTGCCTTCTGGCCCACATGAACAGAGGAAGGAGGTAAGCCCAGTTGGACATAACAGGTGGTAACAGTGGGAAGGAAGCAGGCTTGGCCGATCCCTAGGGCTCAGAGAAGAAAGCAAAGAGGGCTTTGGTGAGCTGGCTGAAAACCCAGAATGTCCTGAGGGTTTTCTGTTGGCAAGAGGCTGGACTCTCACAGCTGCTCACCTACCAACTCTGGAATTTTTGATTTTAGACACGCGATGATTTATATGGTTGCTTGAGGGCTGTGAATAATGAAGAAAAGAAAAGAAGAGAAAGAAAAGAACAGAGAAAAATGTGGTCAGCAATAAACCAATTTTGTCAAAGTTCCAGTGCTTTCTTTGCTGGGAGGGCCCTGCCAAGACGTCCATCTAAACTTGGCTCCGTGCTGCCCTGTGCTCTGGGACCCAGGGCTCGCTGCAAGGCCACGGGTAGGTCGTTATCCCTAAGCCACACCGAGTCCCAGGCTCGGGGCTAGTTGTCTTCAGCGCTGATGCTGGGCACTCTCCACTAGGCAATGAAAATAAAGAGCGAAGTAAACGGTCTCCTGGTTACTGGATCCAAACCAATAGGCGAAAACCTGCTATACAAGCTCCCCCTGAAACTTCTAGTAGAATAAGCAACTGATAACTCTCCACCAAATGTCTGGCGTGGAGCCAGGACTAACAACTGTTCCCTTTTGCAAGCCACATTCTGGTGACCATGGAGAGTCAAAATAGACATTTTGATTCTAGAGGCTTTTTTTTTTTTTTTTTTTTTTAAGGAAGGTGAAATCCAAGTGGCGTAATACAAACTAACCATAGGTTTGGGATGAGAAGAAATAAGTTCAAAACCTGAAAGAAACTGGTCGAGTGCCAATGAAACATTCTCTAAAAAATTTCACAGGGCTTGTCAAAGTTTGCTTGTTTTTATACTATTGATACTCATTTCTATTAGGTTTGGGCTGCCAGATTTAGCTAATCAAAATAAAAGATGCTCAGTTAAATTTGAATTTTAGATAAACAGAGAATGATTTTCTAGAATAAATGTGCTCTAAATATTATATAAAAGTGCTTATGCTAAAAATCATCTATTGTTTATCTGAAATTCAAACTTAACCACATGGCATATATTTTATCTGAGAAGATGGTTAAACTAGATCAAAAGACAATGCAGTATCTTTTTTGCGTCATTTGTATTCTCATAAAATTAATTCTATATTGTTCACCAAGCTTTAGAATTAGAATTTTCGTTATTCTTTAAAAATATGTGTGATAAGACAAAATATATGTGAGGAAAAAGATTGTTACTTACATAGAAATCAGTGGTAGAGCATACACTTTGCACGTAGAAGGCTCTGAGTTCAATCTCTCCCTTGCACTGAAAAAAAGAAAGAAAAAGTAATTATTACACATTGAGTACTGTTCAGACTGGAGTGAGATAGCACAGCGGGTAGGGCGTTTGCCTTACATGCAGCTGATCCAGTTTCGATGCCCCAGTCCCTCTTGGAGTATCCCATGGCAAGCTACCGAGAGTATCCCACCCGCACAGCAGAGCCTGGCAAGCTACCTATGGCATATTCAATATGCCAAAAACAGTAACAAGTCTCACAATGGAGACCTTACTGGTGCCTGCTCGAGCAAATCAACAAACAACGGGACGACACTGCTACAGTGCTACACAGTACTTTTTAGATGCCTACTTTTCAAGGCACTCTAAGCGCACGTGTGTGTGTGTGTGTTGTTGGGTATTGAACCCAGAGACTCACACATATAAGGCATGTACTTTATTGCTGGGCCACATCCCCAGTGTTTCTAGATATTTTAAATGTTATGGTCTTTTTTTTTTTTTTCTTCTTTTTGCTTTTTGGGTCACACCTTGTGATGCACAGGGGTTATTCCTGGCTCTGCACTCAGGAATTACCCCCTGGCAGTGCTCAGGGGACCATATGGGATGCTGGGGATCGAACCCGGGTCCGCCATGTGCAAGGCAAACGCCCTACCTGCTATGCTATCGCTCCAGCCCCTAAAATGTTATGGTCTCTTAACAATTCTTTTTCTCCATAATTTCAGTTTTAAAGTACTCAGCAGGATAAAATTATTGTCATCTGAGTGGATCTTTGTAATACATAGAGTGACTATGTCCATTTAGGTGAGTAAAAATCTACTGAAACCAAGATGAGCTTGTACTAAATGACAATCCTGAAGGATAATATTCATTTACATTTGTATTTACATAACAAAAGTCACTTTGCTCAAGAACTTGTTCATAATAGACATGTAAATTCAACTTTGAGAATTGCACAAGAGAAAAGAATAAAAGAAATTCCTTTAACTGAGCTGCGAATCAATTTTATAGTGCAGATATTTTTGTAGGGGTCATTCCTAGAAGCACTTGGGGGGCCTGGATCCACTGCCCGGTGCTTGGGGAGATCATACATGCTGGAGAGAGCACTCAGGGCATCAAACACGCTATGCTGGCATGTGCTGCTGCCTGTGGAGCTTCCCCTTCTGCTCCTCAGCTGGCTGTGTGATCTGTTATTCAGCATGTATGGAGTGAATGAAAGTTACAGGAAAAGAAGTTGAGATGCAGGTTATTATGATCTTGAAAGACTGCGGCGGGGAGGGGAGAGGGGAACGCAGATACAGACCAGTCTAATCTTGGATGCCAAAGGACCCCCAAGGCTGTGTGTTACAAAAAACCTCCTCCAAAAAGCTATCGAAAGTGTGAAGGCACCTTAAAGAGTCTGTAAGCACTGCATATAAAGTTAGATGACCCACAAGGCACTGTCCAGAAATCCTAATGGATTATAATGGGGCAAATGGAGTTCTCTTCATACACGTTACTGGAATTGCTTTAGTGATCAACATCAGACTACATTGTTAGTACATGTTGTCCCAATTATCAGTATCACAATGGTAGATGAGGTTTACTTGAGTATAATTTTGACTTTGTGTTTTAAATAGCCTACTCTAGGGCTATAGAAATAATATCAGTGGGGTTGTTTCTTGCAGGAGGGAATTTCTTGTTTGTTCTTATTTGTGATCGTTTGCAAACAAGATTGCAAAATACTATCACAGAGCAATAGTTTGCAATGCACGCTTGACAACAAAGATGCAGTTGTGATAATATGTGCACAAATATAGATAGGTAGATAGATAGATAGATTTGGTGTGTGTATACACACTCTTGGTGGTGCTTGGGGACCATATGTGGGAGGGGGGCGGGGACAGGAATCGAACCCAGGTCAGCTGCATGCAAGGCAAATGCCCTAACCACTGTACTATGGCTCCAGCCCCTACAACGGTGTAAAATGAACCTTTGACCATATAGCAGTGGTTGATATTTATGCTGATTTGATTGGTTTTGGGGTCACATCTGGAAGTGCTTAGCTCAGAGCTCAGGATCGCCCCTAGCAGTGCTCAGGGGTCACATGCAGCGCCTGGGACCAACCCTAGGCCTCCCACATGCAAGGCATAAGCTGTGGCCCTTTCAGCCATCTCCTCCTGACTTTCTTAAAGCCAAATGTCCTATCATGTTTGTGACAATGAGTTACACAGCCTAAAACCATGCCTACAGTGAAAAGCAAAATAGTTCATGCTATGATTCTATTTAATAAAAATCTCAATACTGAATTAAAATACTTAATCTCAATACTGAATTAAAATATTTGACAAGATTAATTTTTCCGTTCCCATCACTACATTATTTTTCCTATTGGCAAACTTTTTCTCAAAGGGCATCATCTATGCCCTTGACCATCTGGGTCAGAGGCAAAGTGCCTGCCGTACAAGCATAAGGTCATGAACTCTGATGCTGACTCCATCCCGCACAAGCGCATACATTCCACATTAAGTGCAACACCTCACACTGCCTGGTGCGACTTCCAGCACCTCAACAAATATGACCATGGAGACACAACAAAATATAAGACCCCCAGCACACGACAACCAAGTGTCTGAGTTCCACTGCCAAGTGTGCACACCCACCTCAGGGCCTCAGAACAACAAAAATACAGTTAGGCAGGTGGCTGTGGGTATAGCTCGGGTGTAGCATCCTTGTCTTACACTTGTGGTAAGCATCAAGCCTGGAGTGTGATCCCAGATACAGCAATAACAAGTACATTCTACGAGTGAGTCTGGGTAGCTGAGTCGGCAGAGCACCAATCCAAGAGTATAAGTATATATCATTGAGGGTATTTAACTTATATTTGTTCTGGAGCAGTGGGAGGTGGGGGAGCATGGCTTGGTCTACACCCACATCAGGGTTCAGGGGATGATATTCCCCGCCTCCCCACCCAGGAGCGACTTTTGGGTCAAACCTCAGGGTTCACTCCCAGTGGTGCTAAGGGGATTGAACCAGGGTCAGCCACATGCAAGGCAAGCACCTTAAACCCTGGCTATCTCTCTGACCAAGGAGATTCACTTTAGTTGAGGTAAGGGGTAGCCCTGGAAGTTCTCAGGGCTCTGTGCTCAAGGATCACTCCTGGTGGTGCTAAGCAAACCATACACAGTATCAGGATTGAACCAGGGTCAACTATCTCAGGGGAAACTGCCTTAACCACTGCACTGTCCATCTGGTCTAAGGATATTGAGATTTCGGTGTACTGCTGTGCCCATGTGTCTGAGCACCAGGGCCTTCAGTTCCTCACCATTCAGTTAAGGTGAGGATGTAGCACTGTAGCACTGGTGTACTGTCTTCCCCTTGTTCATCGATTTGCTCGAGGGGGCCCCAGTAATGTCTCCATTGTGAGACTTGTTGTTACTGTTTTTGGCATATCGAATACGCCAAGGGGGGCTTGCCAGACTCTGCCTTGCGGTCGGGATACTCTCGGTAGCTTGCCGGGCTCTCCGGGAGGGACGGAAGGATCGAACCCGGGTTGGCCACGTGCAAGGCAACCCGCTGTGCTATCTGATGGTGTGTCTGCATTACCCCAGGCTCATCTCCAGTAGAGCTGCCTCCAATAGAAGGGGGAGATAGGAAGGGGAAGACAGGGTAAGTGAACAATGCTGAGGGCAAGAACTCAGCAAAGAGCAGAGGACAGAACACGAGTACATGGTGAGTGGGAGGGAGAAGGACAGTTTCTACTCTTTCTGCTCTGAGGAGAAAGGAGGGGAGCTGAATTAGAAGCACAGGGACTAATTCCTCTTTAGCTGACATGTACCGTCCTACTTTCTGGAATGGCTGTAATGGTCTTCCTTGCCCTCTTCTAATTTAGTGCATCTACTCAGAATAAATTCAAATTTCAGTGTTGGTTTCCTCCATCTGCTATATTATATGTGAGGCTCCAAATCTATTGTCAGTCAATATTTTGGCAATCAGTTTAAGACTAATTAAGAATAAAATAATTACCAGGCATTCTGTCACCATGGAATTTGCTTTCTTCACTCAACTCCACTTTGTCTAGATTTAATTTTTTACAAAGTAATTAATCTAGTTAACTGCAATCTTCTCTGTCCCACTCTTCCTTTTTAATTTAACTTGACAAACCCAAGAGCCTGACTTGTGCTGTGTGCTTTGTGGCAGTGTTGTTCAAACAGGTGAAGATACGACTTTGTGTTCCAGAATTTGGAAGAAATTTATAGATTATTTGGCACCGGTCTCTGACTTAACAGATGATACAACTTGGTAAGGGAGAAATTTCACATACCAGAAATAAGTGAAGATCAGGGTCTCGACCCCAAGTGATAATTCATTCACTCTCTTCACTCTCTTTCAAAATGCTATGAGAAGTTAATTTGTTTATGTGTTTATTTTTTTATTCCATTTTTTAAAGAAGTTTTATTGGATCACCATGAGATGCAGTTATAAACTTGATGACTGCATTTCAGTCACACAATGCTTGAGCACCCATCCCTCCACCAATGCACATTTCCCACCACCATTGTTCCCAGTGTCCCACCGGCCACCCCACCCCACCCCACTCCCTGCCTCTGTGGCAGGAAGATCCTTCTTACTCTCTCTCTAATTTGGGGCATTATGATTTGCAATACAGATACTAAGAGATCATCGTGTTTGGTCCTTGTTCTACTTTCAGCGCACATCTCCCATCCTGGGCGATCCCTCCAATCATCATTTACTTAGTGGTTCCTTCTCCATCCCAACTGCCTTTTCCCTCAGCATGTGGGACCGGCTTCCAAACCATGGTGTGATTCTCCTAACCCTTATGTCTACTGCCCTTAGGTGTTAGTCTCATACTATGCTACTTGATATTCCACAAATGAGTGCAGTCATTCTATGTCTGTCCTTCTCTTTCTGACTCATTTCACTTAGCATGACACTCTTCATGTCCATCCTCTTACATGCGAATCTCATGATTTCATCTCTTCTAACAACTGCATAGTATGCCATTTTGTAGATGTACCAGAGTTTCTTCAACCAGTCATCTGTTCTCAGGCATTTTTTTTTTCCAGATTCTGGTTATTGTAAACTGTGCTGCAATAAACATACAAGTGCAGATGTCATTTCTTTGCTTCTCTGGGATATATTCCCAGGAGTGGTTTTGCTGTGTCATAATGGAAGCTCTAGTTTTTGGAGGAATGACCATATTGTTTTCCAAAAAGGCTGGACCAAAGTTTTGAGACCATACCCGTTGGTAACTTTTTTCTTTTTACATTTGTTTTAATTTATTTTCTGTTTTGTTTTTTTCTTTTCTGACTACTTTCTTAAGATAATCTTTTAAATTAATTTAAAAGAGAATACAGTACCTTTCAACCAAGGAACTGAGGTACATTTCAAATATTCACATTAAAAATAGAAAACTCCATTTAAAAATCTGAATTTTGACTGGCAAATTTCTTCAACTCCAGATATATTCTGGGAACTTCGCTCAGGGGTCATTCCCAGGGGAGGTTGGTCACCACGCAGTGGCAAGAATTGAATTAAATCAGGGGGCCCTCGAGTGCAAAGCATAGAGTTAGTGCACCAGCCTTTGGAGTCATTTCTTCAGGCCCCAACCTTTTTTGTAGGTACCAAGGCTAGAACTTGGCGGCTCTCACATGCAAGGCACGTATAATCTTTTTTGTTTTCCTTTTGGGGCCACACCTGGCTATGCTCTAGGATGACTTCTGGACTCCTAAAGAGACTTGGGTGGCTGTATGTGGTGCTTGGGATGGGACCTGGGTCCACGGAGTGCAAAGCAAGCACTTTTCCTGCTGTATTCTCGGCCCAAGGTCAGCACTCATCACTGAATTCTATCTTATGTCTACTTTTTTTTTTCTTTTTGGGTCACACCTGGCAATGCACAATGGTTACTCCTAGCTTTGCACTAAGAATTACTCCTGGTGGTGCTCAGGGGACCATATGGGATGCTGGGAATCGAACCCGGGTCGGCCATGTGCAAGGCAAACGCCTTACCCGCTGGGCTATCACTCCAGCCCTTCTTATGTCTACTTTAAATGAATGTTTTCAATGATTTCAAACCAGCTTCCCAGGGAGCATGAAAGGTGAAGTTTAGGTTAGAAATCATCATATTTCCCTCTTCCTTCCTTTCTAAGACAGAAAGCCCAGCTTGCACTATTCTAGAAGGAGAAGAGAGGCATTGGTTGAACTTATTGCCAAAGATATGCTCAAGAGGGCAGAGTCATCTCTTGAGGCCACTGTTCTCCCAACCAACAACTTCTTGCTAACTTCTTGCTAACACACCTTATGTGGTTCCACCTCCAGGATTGAAGGTTACAGAAAAATAGTTGGGCTCCAAGGGTCTGGAAAGAACAGATGAAGCAACGTTCACAATTGCACGTACAGTTGCTAAGCATTTCAGTTCCTGGTATACGTGGTTATGCACCACATCATGATGTTTCTGCGACTCACTGCCTCTGATGGTGGCCCCCAACTGTCTATTATTCCTATGATAATT